>NC_060174.1:1131581-1409081 GCF_021184085.1 Oncorhynchus gorbuscha | reverse complement strand
GGTAATGTGCTGGTATGTGGTGACCTAAAAGGTATTGAAGTTAAGAGGTAGTTTCGCAAGCCATTGCTAACTTCCGCGCAATGACTGGAAGTCTATTGGTATGTAAATCAAATCAAATCCAATTTTATTTGTCACATACACATGGATAGCAGATGTTAATGTGAGTGTAGCGAAATGCTTGTGCTTCTAGTTCCGACAATGCAGTAATAACCAACAAGTAATCTAACTAACAATTCCAAAACTATTGTCTTATACACAGTGTATACACAGTGTAAGGGGTACTACTATGCTAGCAGATACCCATAGACTTCTAGTCATTGCGCTAACACTAATTAGCATTAGCTCGCAAAACTACCTCTAACTTCCTTCATACTGGACACAGAGACAAAACAATTGAATCTGACTCTGGGTCAGTAGATAAAGGAGTTCATCTGACTCTGGGTCAGTAGATAAAGGAGTTAATCTGACTCTGGGTCAGTAGATAAAGGACATAATCTGACTCTGGGTCAGTAGATAAAGGGCCTCATCTGACTCTGGGTCAGTAGATAAAGGGCCTCATCTGACTCTGGGTCAGTAGATAAAGGTCCTCATCTGACTCTGAGTCAGTAGATAAAGGGCTTCATCTGACTCTGGGTCAGTAGATAAAGGGCTTCATTTGACTCTGATATGCCGATATGCCGTCCCACCTGGTTTGGGTTTAGTGGGACCATCATTTGTTTTTCAACAGGACAATGACCCAATCCATGTTCCAATGGCACGTTGTGTTAGCTAATCATTTTAAAAGTTTAGCATTTTAAAAGGCTAATTGATCATTAGAAAACCCTTTTGCAATTATGTTAGCACAGCTGAAAACTGTTGTTCTGATTAAAGAAGCAATAAAACTGGCCTTCTTTAGACTAGTTGAGTATCTGGAGCATCAGCATTTGTGGGTTCGATTACAGGCTCAAAATGGCCAGAAACAAATAACTTTCTTCTGAAACTCGTCAGTCTATTCTTGTTCTCATATTCCATATGAGAAATTGCCAAGAAACTGAAGATCTCGTACAACGCTGTGTACTACTCCCTTCACAGAACAGTACAAACTGGCTTTAACCAGAATAGAAAAAGGAGTGGGAGGCCCTGGTACACAACTGAGCGAGAGGACAAGTACATTAGAGTGTCGAGTTTGAGAAACAGACGCCTTACAAGTCCTCAACTGGCAGCTTCATTAAATAGTACCCGCAAAACACCAGCTCACCGTTAACAGTGAAGAGGCGATTCCGGGATGCTGGCCTTCTAGGCAGAGTTCCTCTGTGTCTGTGTTCTTTTGCCCATCTTAATCTTTTCTTTTTATTGGCCAGTCTGAGATATGGATTTTTCTATGCAAGTCTGCCTAGAAGGCCAGCATCCCGGAGTCGCCTCTTCACTAAAATAAAGAATAACGCATGCAGGCAGAATTAGGCCAATATCCATCATTGCTAATTCATGTCCAAAAATGAGTCATCAAATTCTATAACCACTTAAAAACAAGCTGTAGTATCCTTAGAGGCTTAAAAACAAGCTGTAGTATCCTTAGAGGCTTAAAAACAAGCTGTAGTATCCTTAGAGTCAGTACGGTTTAGTATTTCATTGTAACTTAGAATTAGATTCTCTTATGCACCTGGCTTAAGCTACCTGAAGCTTTCCTAATCATGGTTATATAGGCAGACATAGGGAATGGCTACAGATAGCGGGAAGCAAACCCCCGTCTTGAGTCAATACTGCCATCTAGTGGTAAACATATATATACCAGGTTACGACACAAGCAGTCCCCACTCCTACCACAAACAAAAACTTCAGATGCCAAGAGGTGACCATAGAGAAGAGTCCCCTCAGCCAGTTTGTTCTGAGGCTCAGTTGTCTAATGACCAACCCAACAAAGTCTCAGGACAGCACTCGGACAATCTGGCACGAATTATCACCAAACAAAAATACTATTATATTCCCTAGTGGGTAGACATCACAAAATCTCAAAGTAAACTAAAATTCTATTTAGCCCTAAACAGACAGTACTCTCTGTGCCTGATAAAAAAAAAAAAAGTTTTTTTTTTGCACTGTACAGACACTATTGCTATTGAGAGAAGACAGGCCTTGTGCACACTGCCCACAAAATGAGGTGGAAACTGAGCTGCACTTCCTAACCTCCTGCCAAATGTATGACCATATTAGAGACACACATATTTCCCTCAGATGCAAGGACCCACAAATAATTAGAAAACAAATTAAATATTGACAGGCTCCCGTATTTGTTAGGTGAGATAATGCAGTGTTCATTCATCAAAATGTGATGTTACTTGTTGCCCGTATAATAAATCAAATCAAATCAAATCAAATGGTATTTGTCACATACACATGGTTAGCAGATGTTAATGTGAGTGTAGCGAAATGCTTGTGCTTCTAGTTCCGACAATGCAGTAATAACCAACAAGTAATCTAACTAACAATTCCAAAACTACTGTCTTATACACAGTGTAAGGGGATAAAGAATATGTACATAAGGATATATGAATGAGTGATGGTACAGAGCAGCATAGGCAAGATACAGTAGATGGTATCGAGTACAGTATATACATATGAGATGAGTATGTAAACAAAGTGGCATAGTTAAAGTGGCTAGTGATACATGTATTACATAAGGATGCAGTCGATGATATAGAGTAGAGTATATGCGTATGCATATGAGATGAATAATGTAGGGTAAGTAACATTATATAAGGTAGCATTGTTTAAAGTGGCTAGTGATATATTTACATCAATTCCCATTAATAAAGTGGCTGGAGTTGAGTCAGTGTGTTGGCAGCAGCCAGTCAATGTTAGTGGTGGCTGTTTAACAGTCTGATGGCCTTGAGATAGAAGCTGTTTTTCAGTCTCTCGGTCCCAGCTTTGATGCACCTGTACTGACCTCGCCTTCTGGATGATAGCGGGGTGAACAGGCAGTGGTTCGGGTGGTTGATGTCCTTGATGATCTTTATGGCCTTCCTGTAACATCGGGTGGTGTAGGTGTCCTGAAGGGCAAGTAGTTTGCCCCCGGTGATGCGTTGTGCAGACCTCACTACCCTCTGGAGAGCCTTACGGTTGAGGGCGGAGCAGTTGCCGTACCAGGCGGTGATACAGCCCGCCAGGATGCTCTCGATTGTGCATCTGTAGAAGTTTGTGAGTGCTTTTGGTGACAAGCCAAATTTCTTCAGCCTCCTGAGGTTGAAGAGGCGCTGCTGCGCCTTCTTCACGATGCTGTCTGTGTGGGTGGACCAATTCAGTTTGTCTGTGATGTGTATGCCGAGGAACTTAAAACTTGCTACCCTCTCCACTACTGTTCCATCGATGTGGATAGGGGGGTGTTCCCTCTGCTGTTTCCTGAAGTCCACAATCATCTACTTCGTTTTGTTGACGTTGAGTGTGAGGTTATTTTCCTGACACCACACTCCGAGGGCCCTCACCTCCTCCCTGTAGGCCGTCTCGTCGTTGTTGGTAATCAAGCCTACCACTGTTGTGTCGTCCGCAAACTTGATGATTGAGTTGGAGGCGTGCGTGGCCACGCAGTCGTGGGTGAACAGGGAGTACAGGAGAGGGCTAAGAACGCACCCTTGTGGGGCCCCAGTGTTGAGGATCCGCGGGGAGGAGATGTTGTTGCCTACCCTCACCACCTGGGGGCGGCCCGTCAGGAAGTCCAGTACCCAGTTGCACAGGGCGGGGTCGAGACCCAGGGTCTCGAGCTTGATGACGAGCTTGGAGGGTACTATGGTGTTGAATGCCGAGCTGTAGTCGATGAACAGCATTCTCACATAGGTATTCCTCTTGTCCAGGTGGGTTAGGGCAGTGTGCAGTGTGGTTGAGATTGCATCGTCTGTGGACCTATTTGGGCGGTAAGCAAATTGGAGTGGGTCTAGGGTGTCAGGTAGGGTGGAGGTGATATGGTCCTTGACTAGTCTCTCAAAGCACTTCATGATGACGGAAGTGAGTGCTACGGGGCGGTAGTCGTTTAGCTCAGTTACCTTAGCTTTCTTGGGAACAGGAACAATGGTGGCCCTCTTGAAGCATGTGGGAACAGCAGACTGGTATAGGGATTGATTAAATATGTCCGTAAACACACCGGCCAGCTGGTCTGCGCATGCTCTGAGGGCGCGGCTGGGGATGCCGTCTGGGCCTGCAGCCTTGCGAGGGTTAACACGTTTAAATGTCTTACTCACCTCGGCTGCAGTGAAGGAGAGACCGCATGTTTTCGTTGCAGGCCGTGTCAGTGGCACTGTATTGTCCTCAAAGCGGGCAAAAACGTTATTTAGTCTGCCTGGGAGCAAGACATCCTGGTCCGTGACTGGGCTGGATTTCATCTTGTAGTCCGTGATTGACTGTAGACCCTGCCACATGCCTCTTGTGTCTGAGCCGTTGAGTTGAGATTCTACTTTGTCTCTGTACTGGCGCTTAGCTTGTTTAATAGCCTTGCGGAGGGAATAGCTGCACTGTTTGTATTTGGTCATGTTTCCGGTCGCCTTGCCCTGATTAAAAGCAGTGGTTCGCGCTTTCAGTTTCACGCGAATGCTGCCATCAATCCACGGTTTTTGGTTAGGGAATGTTTTAATCGTTGCTATGGGAACGACATCTTCTTCAACGCACGTTCTAATGAACTCGCTCACCAAATCAGCGTATTTGTCAATATTGTTATCTGATGCAATACGAAACATATCCCAGTCCACGGAAGCAGTCTTGGAGTGTGGAGTCAGCTTGGTGGGACCAGCGTTGGACAGACCTCAGCGTGGGAGCCTCTTGTTTTAGTTTCTGTCTGTAGGCAGGGATCAACAAAATGGAGTCGTGGTGAGCTTTTCCGAAAGGGGGTCGGGGCAGGGCCTTATATGCGTCGCGGAAGTTAGAGTAACAATGATCCAAGGTTTTTCCACCCCTGGTTGCGCAATCGATATGCTGATAAAATTTAGGGAGTCTTGTTTTCAGATTAGCCTTGTTAAAATCCCCAGCTACAATGAATGCAGCCTCCGGATAAATGGTTTCCAGTTTGCAAAGAGTTAAATAAAGTTCGTTCAGAGCCATCGATGTGTCTGCTTGGGGGGGGGATATATACGGCTGTGATTATAATCGAAGAGAATTCTCTTGGTAGATAATGCGGTCTACATTTGATTGTGAGGAATTCTAAATCAGGTGAACAGAAGGATTTGAGTTCCTGTATGTTTCTTTCATCACACCATGTCTCGTTAGCCATAAGGCATACGCCCCCGCCCCTCTTCTTACCAGAAAGATGTTTGTTTCTGTCGGCGCGTTGCGTGGAGAAACCCGTTGGCTGCAGCGCCTCGGATAGCGTCTCTCCAGTGAGCCATGTTTCCTTGAAGCAAAGAACGTTACAGTCTCTGATGTCCCTCTTGAATGCTACCCTTGCTCGGATTTCATCAACCTTGTTGTCAAGAGACTGGACATTGGCAAGAAGAATGCTGGGGAGTGGTGCGCGGTGTGCCCGTCTCCCTGGAGTCTGACCAGAAGACCGCCTCGTTTCCCTCTTTTTCGGAGTTGTTTTTTTGGGTCGCTGCATGCGATCCCATTCCGTTGTCCTGTTTGAAAGGCAGAACATAGGATCCGAGACGCGAAAAACATATTCTTGGTCGTACTGATGGTGAGTTGACGCTGATCTTATATTCAGTAGTTCTTCTCGACTGTATGTAATGAAACCTAAGATGACCTGGGGTACTAATGTAAGAAATAACACGTACAAAACAAAAAACTGCATAGTTTCCTAGGAACGCGAAGCGAGGCGGCCATCTCTGTTGGCGCCGGAAGTCAAATTGTAACAGACGTGTTGCCTGTATTATAACAGACCTGTTGCCTGTATTATAACAGACCTGTTATTATAACAGACCTGTTGCCTGTATTATAACAGACCTGTTGCCTGTATTATAACAGACCTGTTATTATAACAGACCTTTTGCCTGTATTATAACAGACCTGTTGCCTGTATTATAACAGACCTGTTGCCTGTATTATAACAGACCTGTTGCCTGTATTATAACAGACCTGTTGCCTGTATTATAACAGACCTGTTGCCTGTATTATAACAGACCTGTTGCCTGTATTATAACAGACCTGTTGCCTGTATTATAACAGACCTGTTATTATAACAGACCTGTTGCCCGTATTATAACAGACCTGTTGCCTGTATTATAACAGACGTGTTGCCTGTATTATAACAGATGTGTTGCCTGTATTATAACAGACCTGTTGCCTGTATTATAACAGACCTGTTGCCTGTATTATAACAGACCTGTTGCCTGTATTATAACAGACCTGTTATTATAACAGACGTGTTGCCTGTATTATAACAGACCTGTTATTATAACAGACCTGTTGCCTGTATTATAACAGACCTGTTATTATAACAGTTGTGTTGCATGTATTATAACAGACCTGTTATTATAACAGACCTGTTGCCTGTATTATAACAGACCTGTTATTATAACAGACGTGTTGCCTGTATTATAACAGACGTGTTGGTGGGGAGAGGAGGAGCAACAGGATACGTGTTCGTAGCGGTTTTCAAAGTAAAAGGATACGTTAACTGACTGTCGCTCCGTCCGTCCGTCTGTCCGTCTGTCCGTCTGTCCGTCTGTCTGTCTGTCTGTCTGTCTGTCTGTCTGTCTGTCTGTCTGTCTGTCTGTCTGTCTGTCTGTCTGTCTGTCTGTCTGTCTGTCATCAAGTGAGTATGAACTAATTAGCAGCAAATGTCTATATGGTGTAGCTAGCTAGCTATAGCTGGTCCTTCCCTCCACCTAATTGTAGCTGGGGATTTTAACAAGGCTAATCTGAAAACAAGACTCCCGAAATTTTATCAGCATATCGATTACGCAACCAGGGGTGGAAAAACCTTGGATCATTGTTACTCTAACTTCCGCGACGCATATAAGGCCCTGTCCCGCCCTCCTTTCGGAAAAGCTGACCACGACTACCTTTTTGTTGATCCCTGCCTAGAGACAGAAACTAAAACAAGAGGCTCCCACGCTGAGGTCTGTCCGACGCTGCTCCGACCAAGCTGACTCCACACTCCAAGACTGCTTCCGTGGACTGGGATATGTTTCGTATTGCGTCAGATAACAATATTGACGAATACGCTGATTCGGTGTGCGAGTTCATTAGAACGTGCGTTGAAGATGTCGTTCCCATAGCAACGATTAAAACATTCCCTAACCAGAAACCGTGGATTGATGGCAGCATTCGCGTGAAACTGAAAGCGCGAACCACTGCTTTTAATCAGGGCAAGGTGTCTGGCAACATGACTGAATACAAACAGTGCAGCTATTCCCTCCACAAGGCTATCAAACAACAATAACTTTTTTGCCCGCTTTGAGGACAATACAGTGCCACTGACACGGCCTGCAACGAAAACATGCGGACTCTCCTTCACTGCAGCCGAGGTTAGTAAGACATTTAAACGTGTTAACCCTCGCAAGGCTGCAGGCCCAGACGGCATCTCCAGCCGCACCCTCAGAGCATGCGCAGACCAGCTGGCCGGTGTGTTTACGGACATGTTCAATCAATCCCTATACCAGTCTGCTGTTCCCACATGCTTCAAGAGGGCCACCATTGTTCCTGTTCCCAAGAAAGCTAAGGTATCTGAGCTAAACGACTACCGCCCCGTAGCACTCACTTCCGTCATTGTGAAGTGCTTTGAGAGATGAGTCAAGGACCATATCACCTCCACCCTACCTGACACGCTAGACCCACTCCAATTTGCTTACCGCCCAAATAGGTCCACAGACGATGCAATCTCAACCACACTGTACACTGCCCTAACCCATCTGGACAAGAGGAATACCTATGTGAGAATGCTGTTCATCGACTACAGCTCGGCCTTCAACACCATAGTACCCTCCAAGCTTGTCATCAAGCTCGAGACCCTGGGTCTCGACCCCGCCCTGTGCAATTGGGTACTGGACTTCCTGACGGACCGCCCCCAGGTGGTGAGAGTAGGCAACATCTCCACCCTGCTGATCCTCAACACTGGGGCCCCACAAGGGTGCGTTCTGAGCCCTCTCCTGTACTCCCTGTTCACCCACGACTGTGTAGCCACGCACGCCTCCAACTCAATCATCAAGTTTGCGGACGACACAACAGTGGTAGGCTTGATTACCAACAACGACGAGACGGCCTACAGGGAGGAGGTGAACCTTTATTTAGCTGGGCAAGAGAGTTAAGAACAAATTCTTATTTACAATGACGGCCTAGGAACGGTGGGTTAACTGCCTTGTTCAGGGGCAGAACCACAGATTTTTACCTCGTCAGCTCGGGGATTTGATCTTGCAACCTTTCGGTTACAAGTCCAATGCTCTAACCACTAGGCTCCCTGCTGGTTACTAGTCCAACGCTCTAACCACTAGGCTACCTGCTGGTTACTAGTCCAACGCTCTAACCACTAGGCTACCTGCTGGTTACTAGTCCAACGCCCTAACCACTAGGCTACCTGCTGGTTACTAGTCCAACGCCCTAACCACTAGGCTACCTGCTGGTTACTAGTCCAACACTCTAACTACTAGGCTACCTGCTGGTTACTAGTCCAACTCTCTAACCACTAGGCTATCTGCTCGTTACTAGTCCAACGCTCTAACCACTAGGCTACCTGCTGGTTACTAGTCCAACGCTCTAACCACTAGGCTACCTGCTGGTTACTAGTCCAACGCTCTAACCACTAGGCTACCTGCTGGTTACTAGTCCAACGCCCTAACCACTAGGCTACCTGCTGGTTACTAGTCCAACGCTCTAACCACTAGGCTACCTGCTGGTTACTAGTCCAACGCTCTAACCACTAGGCTACCTGCTGGTTACTAGTCCAACGCTCTAACTACTAGGCTACCTGCTCGTTACTAGACCAACGCTCTAACCACTAGGCTACCTGCTGGTTACTAGTCCAACGCCCTAACCACTAGGCTACCTGCTGGTTACTAGTCCAACGCTCTAACCACTAGGCTACCTGCTGGTTACTAGTCCAACGCTCTAACCACTAGGCTACCTGCTGGTTACTAGTCCAACGCCCTAACCACTAGGCTACCTGCTGGTTACTAGTCCAACGCTCTAACCACTAGGCTACCTGCTGGTTACTAGTCCAACGCTCTAACCACTAGGCTACCTGCTGGTTACTAGTCCAACGCCCTAACCACTAGGCTACCTGCTGGTTACTAGTCCAACGCTCTAACCACTAGGCTACCTGCTGGTTACTAGTCCAACGCTCTAACCACTAGGCTACCTGCTGGTTACTAGTCCAACGCCCTAACCACTAGGCTACCTGCTGGTTACTAGTCCAACGCCTAACCACTAGGCTACCTGCTGGTTACTAGTCCAACACTCTAACTACTAGGCTGGTTGGTGGTTGACCTGCTGGTTACTAGTCCAACTCTCTAACCACCTGTTTGGCTATCTGCTCGGATGGGGCCACTAGTCCAACGCTCTAACCACTAGGCTACCTGCTGGTTACTAGTCCAACGCTCTAACCACTAGGCTACCTGCTGGTTACTAGTCCAACGCTCTAACCACTAGGCTACCTGCTGGTTACTAGTCCAACGCCCTAACCACTAGGCTACCTGCTGGTTACTAGTCCAACGCTCTAACCACTAGGCTACCTGCTGGTTACTAGTCCAACGCTCTAACCACTAGGCTACCTGCTGGTTACTAGTCCAACGCTCTAACTACTAGGCAATCTGCTCGTTACTAGACCAACGCTCTAACCACTAGGCTACCTGCTGGTTACTAGTCCAACGCCCTAACCACTAGGCTACCTGCTGGTTACTAGTCCAACGCTCTAACCACTAGGCTACCTGCTGGTTACTAGTCCAACGACTAACCACTGAGGCTACCTGCTGGTCCCCAGTCCAACGCCCTAACCACTGGCTACCTGCTGGTTACTAGTCCAACGCTCTAACTACTAGGCTACCTGCTGGTCATTTAGTCCAACGCTCTAACCACTAGGCTACCTGCTGGTTATAGTCCAACGCCCTAACCACTAGGCTACCTGCTGGTTACTAGTCCAACGCTCTAACCACTAGGCTACCTGCTGGTTACTAGTCCAACGCTCTAACTACTAGGCTACCTGCTGGTTACTAGTCCAACGCCCTAACCACTGGCTACCTGCTGGTTACTAGTCCAACGCTCTAACCACTAGGCTACCTGCTGGTTACTAGTCCAACGCTCTAACCACTAGGCTATCTGCTCGTTACTAGTCCAACGCTCTAACCACTAGGCTACCTGCTGGTTACTAGTCCAACGCTCTAACTACTAGGCTACCTGCTGGTTACTAGTCCAACGCCCTAACCACTAGGCTACCTGCTGGTTACTAGTCCAACGCTCTAACCACTAGGCTACCTGCTGGTTACTAGTCCAACGCTCTAACCACTAGGCTACCTGCTGGTTACTAGTCCAACGCTCTAACCACTAGGCTACCTGCTGGTTACTAGTCCAACGCTCTAACCACTAGGCTACCTGCTGGTTACTAGTCCAACGCTCTAACCACTAGGCTCCCTGCTGGTTACTAGTCCAACGCTCTAACCACTAGGCTCCCTGCTGGTTACTAGTCCAACGCTCTAACCACTAGGCTACCTGCTGGTTACTAGTCTAGTGCTCTAACCACTAGGCTACCTGCTGGTTACTAGTCCAACGCCCTAACCACTAGGCTACCTGCTGGTTACTAGTCCATCGCCCTAACCACTAGGCTACCTGCTGGTTACTAGTCCATCGCCCTAACCACTAGGCTACCTGCTGGTTACTAGTCCAACGCTCTAACCACTAGGCTACCTGCTGGTTACTAGTCCAACGCTCTAACCACTAGGCTCTCTGCTGGTTACTAGTCCAACGCCCTAACCACTAGGCTACCTGCTGGTTACTAGTCCAACGCTCTAACCACTAGGCTCCCTGCTGGTTACTAGTCCAACGCTCTAACCACTAGGCTACCTGCTGGTTACTAGTCCAACGCTCTAACCACTAGGCTACCTGCTGGTTACTAGTCCAACGCTCTAACCACTAGGCTCCCTGCTGGTTACTAGTCCAACGCTCTAACCACTAGGCTACCTGCTGGTTACTAGTCCAACACTCTAACCACTAGGCTACCTGCTGGTTACTAGTCCAACGCTCTAACCACTAGGCTGGTTGGTGGTTGAAGATTTCCCTCTAGTGGTGTGGGGGCTGTGCTTTGGCAAAGTGGGTGGGGTTATATCCTTCCTGTTTGGCCCTGTCCGGGGGTGTCCTCGGATGGGGCCACAGTGTCTCCTGACCCCTCCTGTCTCAGCCTCCAGTATTTATGCTGCAGTAGTTTATGTGTCGGGGGGCTAGGGTCAGTTTGTTTATCTGGAGTACTTCTCCTGTCCTATTCGGTGTCCTGTGTAAATCTAAGTGTGCGTTCTCTAATTCTCTCCTTCTCTCTTTCTTTCTCTCTCTCGGAGGACCTGAGCCCTAGGACCATGCCCCAGGACTACCTGACATGATGACTCCTTGCTGTCCCCAGTCCACTTGGCCATGCTGCTGCTCCAGTTTCAACTGGCCTGGGCCCTAGGACCATGTCCCAGGACTACCTGACATGAGGACTCCTTGCTGTCCCCAGTCCACCTGGCCATGCTCCTGCTCCAGTTTCAACTGTTCTGCCTTACTATTATTCAACCATGCTGGTCATTTATGAACATTTGAACATCTTGGCCACGTTCTGTTATAATCTCCACCCGGCACAGCCAGAAGAGGACTGGCCACCCCACATATGCTCTCTCTAATTCTCTCTTTCTTTCTCTCTCTCGGAGGACCTGAGCCCTAGGACCGTGCCCCAGGACTACCTGACATGATGGCTCCTTGCTGTCCCCAGTCCACCTGACTGTGCTGCTGCTCCAGTTTCAACTGTTCTGCCTTATTATTATTTGACCATGCTGGTCATTTATGAACATTTGAACATCTTGGTCATGTTCTGTTATAATCTCTACCCGGCACAGCCAGAAGAGGACTGGCCACCCCACATAGCCCGGTTCCTCTCTAGGTTTCTTCCTAGGTTTTTGCCTTTCTAGGGAGTTTTTCCTAGCCACCGTGCTTTTACACCTGCATTGTTTGCTGTTTGGGGTTTTAGGCTGGGTTTCTGTACAGCACTTTGAGATATCAGCTGATGTACGAAGGGCTATATAAATACATTTGATTTGATTTGATTTAGGCTACCTGCTGGTTACTAGTCCAACGCTCTAACCACTAGGCTACCTGCTGGTTACTAGTCCAACGCTCTAACCACTAGGCTACCTGCTGGTTACTAGTCCAACACTCTAACCACTAGGCTACCTGCTGGTTACTAGTCCAACGCTCTAACCACTAGGCTCCCTGCTGGTTACTAGTCCAACGCTCTAACCACTAGGCTACCTGCTGGTTACTAGTCCAACACTCTAACCACTAGGCTACCTGCTGGTTACTAGTCCAACGCCCTAACCACTAGGCTACCTGCTGGTTACTAGTCCAACGCTCTAACCACTAGGCTACCTGCTGGTTACTAGTCCAACGCTCTAACCACTAGGCTCTCTGCTGGTTACTAGTCCAACGCTCTAACCACTAGGCTACCTGCTGGTTACTAGTCCAACGCTCTAACCACTAGGCTACCTGCTGGTTACTAGTCCAACGCTCTAACCACTAGGCTACCAGCTGGTTACTAGTCCAACGCTCTAACCACTAGGCTACCTGCTGGTTACTAGTCCAACGCTCTAACCACTAGGCTACCTGCTGGTTACTAGTCCAACGCTCTAACCACTAGGCTCCCTGCTGGTTACTAGTCCAACCCTCTAACCACTAGGCTACCAGCTGGTTACTAGTCCAACGCTCTAACCACTAGGCTCCCTGCTGGTTACTAGTCCAACGCTCTAACCACTAGGCTCCCTGCTGGTTACTAGTCCAACGCTCTAACCACTAGGCTCCCTGCTGGTTACTAGTCCAACGCTCTAACCACTAGGCTACCTGCTGGTTACTAGTCCAATGCTCTAACCACTAGGCTCCCTGCTGGTTACTAGTCCAACGCCCTAACCACTAGACTCTAACCACTAGGCTCCCTGCTGGTTACTAGTCCAACGCTCTAACCACTAGGCTCCCTGCTGGTTACTAGTCCAACGCTCTAACCACTAGGCTCCCTGCTGGTTACTAGTCCAACGCTCTAACCACTAGGCTACCTGCTGGTTACTAGTCCAACGCTCTAACCACTAGGCTACCTGCTGGTTACTAGTCCAACGCTCTAACCACTAGACTCTAACCACTAGGCTACCTGCTGGTTACTAGTCCAACGCTCTAACCACTAGACTCTAACCACTAGGCTACCTGCTGGTTACTAGTCTAACCCTCTAACCACTAGGCTACCTGCTGGTTACTAGTCCAACGCTCTAACCACTAGGCTACCTGCTGGTTACTAGTCCAACCCTCTAACCACTAGGCTACCTGCTGGTTACTAGTCCAACGCTCTAACCACTAGGCTACCTGCTGGTTACTAGTCCAACCCTCTAACCACTAGGCTCCCTGCTGGTTACTAGTCCAACCCTCTAACCACTAGGCTACCTGCTGGTTACTAGTCCAACCCTCTAACCACTAGGCTACCTGCTGGTTACTAGTCCAACACTAACCACTAGGCTACCTGCTGGTTACTAGTCCAACACTCTAACCACTAGGCTACCTGCTGGTTACTGGCCCAACGCTCTAACCACTAGGCTACCTGCTGGTTACTAGTCCAACGCTCTAACCACTAGGCTACCTGCTGGTTACTGGCCCAACGGTCTAACCACTAGGCTACCAGCTGGTTACTAGTCCAACACTCTAACCACTAGGCTACCTGCTGGTTACTAGTCCAACTCTCTAACCACTAGGCTACCTGCTGGTTACTAGTCCATCTCTCTAACCACTAGGCTACCTGCTGGTTACTAGTCCAACGCTCTAACCACTAGGCTACCTGCTGGTTACTAGTCCAACACTCTAACCACTAGGCTCCCTGCTGGTTACTAGTCCAACGCTCTAACCACTAGGCTCCCTGCTGGTTACTAGTCCAACGCTCTAACCACTAGGCTACCTGCTGGTTACTAGTCCAACACTCTAACCACTAGGCTACCTGCTGGTTACTAGTCCAACACTCTAACCACTAGGCTCCCTGCTGGTTACTAGTCCAACACTCTAACCACTAGGCTACCTGCTGGTTACTAGTCCAACGCTCTAACCACTAGGCTCCCTGCTGGTTACTAGTCCAACGCCCTAACCACTAGGCTACCTGCTGGTTACTAGTCCAACGCCCTAACCACTAGGCTCCCTGCTGGTTACTAGTCCAACGCCCTAACCACTAGGCTACCTGCTGGTTACTAGTCCAACGCCCTAACCACTAGGCTCCCTGCTGGTTACTAGTCCAACGCCCTAACCACTAGGCTCCCTGCTGGTTACTAGTCCAACGCTCTAACCACTAGGCTCCCTGCTGGTTACTAGTCCAACGCTCTAACCACTAGGCTACCTGCTGGTTACTAGTCCAACACTCTAACCACTAGGCTACCTGCTGGTTACTAGTCCAACGCTCTAACCACTAGGCTACCTGCTGGTTACTAGTCCAACCCTCTAACCACTAGGCTCCCTGCTGGTTACTAGTCCAACGCTCTAACCACTAGGCTACCAGCTGCCCCATGATTGGCAGTGTTAGATAATCCTTACTCTGCACAATATTTCATAGCATTATGTAACCATCTGCAGGTTACCTGGGCGGCCATGTTGTTTCCTGTGTTCGAACTCCTGGATCAGATCCTCGGCTTTACACTTGTTGGCCCAAAGGTCGCTATAGAGGCTGACCATGCTGTGCTCGCAGGAGACAATCACCTGGTAACCCAGCGACCACAGGTTCCTCAGCGTCACCACTTCCTGGAACACAGAGGCTCATGGGAATGTTGGGCTCAGAGAATGGAATCATGGGAAAGTATGGTTCATGCCATGCTAGGAAACATTGTAGTAACACTTTATTATTATGTCAAGTCTGGTGTAAAGATGGCCTGTCAGGGAGGAAGCATGTCAAGTCTGGTGTAAAGATGGCCTGTCAGGGAGGAAGCATGTCAAGTCTGGTGTAAAGATGGCCTGTCAGGGAGGAAGCATGTCAAGTCTGGTGTAAAGATGGCCTGTCAGGGAGGAAGCATGTCAAGTCTGGTGTAAAGATGGCCTGTCAGGGAGGAAGCATGTCAAGTCTGGTGTAAAGATGGCCTGTCAGGGAGGAAGCATGTCAAGTCTGGTGTAAAGATGGCCTGTCAGGGAGGAAGCATGTCAGGTCCGGTGTAAAGATGGCCTGTCAGGGAGGAAGCATGTCAAGTCTGGTGTAAAGATGGCCTGTCAGGGAGGAAGCATGTCAAGTCTGGTGTAAAGATGGCCTGTCAGGGAGGAAGCATGTCAAGTCTGGTGTAAAGATGGCCTGTCAGGGAGGAAGCATGTCAAGTCTGGTGTAAAGATGGCCTGTCAGGGAGGAAGCATGACAAGTCTGGTGTAAAGATGGCCTGTCAGGGAGGAAGCATGTCAAGTCTGGTGTAAAGATGGCCTGTCAGGGAGGAAGCATGTCAAGTCTGGTGTAAAGATGGCCTGTCAGGGAGGAAGCATGTCAAGTCTGGTGTAAAGATGGCCTGTCAGGGAGGAAGCATGTCAAGTCTGGTGTAAAGATGGCCTGTCAGGGAGGAAGCATGTCAAGTCTGGTGTAAAGATGGCCTGTCAGGGAGGAAGCATGTCAAGTCTGGTGTAAAGATGGCCTGTCAGGGAGGAAGCATGACAAGTCTGGTGTAAAGATGGCCTGTCAGGGAGGAAGCATGACAAGTCTGGTGTAAAGATGGCCTGTCAGGGAGGAAGCATGTCAAGTCTGGTGTAAAGATGGCCTGTCAGGGAGGAAGCATGTCAAGTCTGGTGTAAAGATGGCCTGTCAGGGAGGAAGCATGTCAAGTCTGGTGTAAAGATGGCCTGTCAGGGAGGAAGCATGGCCTCAGGGAGTCTGGTGTAAAGATGGCCTGTCAGGGAGGAAGCATGTCAAGTCTGGTGTAAAGATGGCCTGTCAGGGTGTAGGAAGCATGTCAAGTCTGGTGTAAATGATGGTCTGTCAGGGAGGAAGCATGTCAAGTCTGGTGTAAAGATGGCCTGTCAGGGAGGAAGCATGTCAAGTCTGGTGTAAAGATGGCCTGTCAGGGAGGAAGCATGTCAAGTCTGGTGTAAAGATGGCCTGTCAGGGAGGAAGCATGTCAAGTCTGGTGTAAAGATGGCCTGTCAGGGAGGAAGCATGTCAAGTCTGGTGTAAAGATGGCCTGTCAGGGAGGAAGCATGTCAAGTCTGGTGTAAAGATGGCCTGTCAGGGAGGAAGCATGTCAAGTCTGGTGTAAAGATGGCCTGTCAGGGAGGAAGCATGTCAAGTCCTGGTGTAAAGATGGCCTGTCAGGGAGGAAGCATGTCAAGTCTGGTGTAAAGATGGCCTGTCAGGGAGGAAGCATGTCAAGTCTGGTGTAAAGATGGCCTGTCAGGGAGGAAGCATGTCAAGTCTGGTGTAAAGATGGCCTGTCAGGGAGGAAGCATGTCAAGTCTGGTGTAAAGATGGCCTGTCAGGGAGGAAGCATGTCAAGTCTGGTGTAAAGATGGCCTGTCAGGGAGGAAGCATGTCAAGTCTGGTGTAAAGATGGCCTGTCAGGGAGGAAGCATGTCAAGTCCTGTCAGGGAGGAAGCATGTAAAGATGGCCTGTCAGGGAGGAAGCATGTCAGGTCTGGTGTAAAGATGGCCTGTCAGGGAGGAAGCATGTCAAGTCTGGTGTAAAGATGGCCTGTCAGGGAGGAAGCATGTCAAGTCTGGTGTAAAGATGGCCTGTCAGGGAGGAAGCATGTCAAGTCTGGTGTAAAGATGGCCTGTCAGGGAGGAAGCATGGTCTGGTGTAAAGATGGCCTGTCAGGGAGGAAGCATGTCAAGTCTGGTGTAAAGATGGCCTGTCAGGGAGGAAGCATGTCAAGTCTGGTGTAAAGATGGCCTGTCAGGGAGGAAGCATGTCAAGTCTGGTGTAAAGATGGCCTGTCAGGGAGGAAGCATGTCAAGTCTGGTGTAAAGATGGCCTGTCAGGGGAAGGTCAAGTCTGGTGTAAAGATGGCCTGTCAGGAAGCATGTCAAGTCTGGTGTAAAGATGGCCTGTCAGGGAGGAAGCATGTCAAGTCTGGTGTAAAGAGGAAGCATGGCCCTGTCAGGGAGGAAGCATGTCAAGTCTGGTGTAAAGATGGCCTGTCAGGGAGGAAGCATGTCAAGTCTGGTGTAAAGATGGCCTGTCAAGGGTGTAGGAAGGAAGCATGTCAAGTCTGGTGTAAAGATGGCCTGTCAGGGAGGAAGCATGGTCTGGTGTAAAGATGGCCTGTCAGGGAGGAAGCATGTCAAGTCTGGTGTAAAGATGGCCTGTCAGGGAGGAAGCATGTCAAGTCTGGTGTAAAGATGGCCTGTCAGGGAGGAAGCATGTCAAGTCTGGTGTAAAGATGGCCTGTCAGGGAGGAAGCATGTCAAGTCTGGTGTAAAGATCCTGTCAGGGAGGAAGCATGTCAAAGATGGCCTGTCAGGGAGGAAGCATGTCAAGTCTGGTGTAAAGATGGCCTGTCAGGGAGGAAGCATGTCAAGTCTGGTGTAAAGATGGCCTGTCAGGGAGGAAGCATGTCAAGTCTGGTGTAAAGATGGCCTGTCAGGGAGGAAGCATGTCAAGTCTGGTGTAAAGATGGCCCTGTCAGGGAGGAAGCATGTCAAGTCTGGTGTAAAGATGGCCAGTCAGGGAGGAAGCATGACAAGTCTGGTGTAAAGATGGCCTGTCAGGGAGGAAGCATGTCAAGTCTGGTGTAAAGATGGCCTGTCAGGGAGGAAGCATGTCAAGTCTGGTGTAAAGATGGCCTGTCAGGGAGGAAGCATGTCAAGTCTGGTGTAAAGATGGCCTGTCAGGGAGGAAGCATGTCAAGTCTGGTGTAAAGATGGCCTGTCAGGGAGGAAGCATGTCAAGTCTGGTGTAAAGATGGCCTGTCAGGGAGGAAGCATGTCAAGTCTGGTGTAAAGATGGCCTGTCAGGGAGGAAGCATGTCAAGTCTGGTGTAAAGATGGCCTGTCAGGGAGGAAGCATGTCAAGTCTGGTGTAAAGATGGCCTGTCAGGGAGGAAGCATGTCAAGTCTGGTGTAAAGATGGCCTGTCAGGGAGGAAGCATGTCAAGTCTGGTGTAAAGATGGCCTGTCAGGGAGGAAGCATGTCAAGTCTGGTGTAAAGATGGCCTGTCAGGGAGGAAGCATGTCAAGTCTGGTGTAAAGATGGCCTGTCAGGGAGGAAGCATGTCAAGTCTGGTGTAAAGATGGCCTGTCAGGGAGGAAGCATGTCAAGTCTGGTGTAAAGATGGCCTGTCAGGGAGGAAGCATGTCAAGTCTGGTGTAAAGATGGCCTGTCAGGGAGGAAGCATGTCAAGTCTGGTGTAAAGATGGCCTGTCAGGGAGGAAGTCATGTCAAGTCTGGTGTAAAGATGGCCTGTCAGGGAGGAAGCATGTCAAGTCTGGTGTAAAGATGGCCTGTCAGGGAGGAAGCATGTCAAGTCTGGTGTAAAGATGGCCTGTCAGGGAGGAAGCATGTCAAGTCTGGTGTAAAGATGGCCTGTCAGGGAGGAAGCATGTCAAGTCTGGTGTAAAGATGGCCTGTCAGGGAGGAAGCATGTCAAGTCTGGTGTAAAGATGGCCTGTCAGGGAGGAAGCATGTCAAGTCTGGTGTAAAGATGGCCTGTCAGGGAGGAAGCATGACAAGTCTGGTGTAAAGATGGCCTGTCAGGGAGGAAGCATGTCAAGTCTGGTGTAAAGATGGCCAGCCAGGGAGGAAGCATGTCAAGTCTGGTGTAAAGATGGCCTGTCAGGGAGGAAGCATGTCAAGTCTGGTGTAAAGATGGCCAGCCAGGGAGGAAGCATGTCAAGTCTGGTGTAAAGATGGCCTGTCAGGGAGGAAGCATGTCAAGTCTGGTGTAAAGATGGCCTGTCAGGGAGGAAGCATGTCAAGTCTGGTGTAAAGATGGCCTGTCAGGGAGGAAGCATGTCAAGTCTGGTGTAAAGATGGCCAGCCAGGGAGGAAGCATGTCAAGTCTGGTGTAAAGATGGCCAGCCAGGGAGGAAGCATGTCAAGTCTGGTGTAAAGATGGCCTGTCAGGGAGGAAGCATGTCAAGTCTGGTGTAAAGATGGCCTGTCAGGGAGGAAGCATGACAAGTCTGGTGTAAAGATGGCCTGTCAGGGAGGAAGCATGTCAAGTCTGGTGTAAAGATGGCCAGCCAGGGAGGAAGCATGTCAAGTCTGGTGTAAAGATGGCCTGTCAGGGAGGAAGCATGTCAAGTTTGGTGTAAAGATGGCCAGCCAGGGAGGAAGCATGTCAAGTCTGCTGTAAAGATGGCCTGTCAGGGAGGAAGCATGACAAGTCTGGTGTAAAGATGGCCTGTCAGGGAGGAAGCATGTCAAGTCTGGTGTAAAGATGGCCTGTCAGGGAGGAAGCATGTCAAGTCTGGTGTAAAGATGGCCTGTCAGGGAGGAAGCATGACAAGTCTGGTGTAAAGATGGCCTGTCAGGGAGGAAGCATCTGTCCTGTCAGGGAGGAAGCATGTCAAGTCTGGTGTAAAGATGGCCTGTCGGGGAGGAAGCATGTCAAGTCTGGTGTAAAGATGGCCAGCCAGGGAGGAAGCATGTCAGGTCTTCTGTTTGGTGATTCAACATTAAGACAATGGTGCTACAACATTAAGACAACATTAAGACAACATTAAGACAATGGTGCTACAACATTAAGACAACATTAAGACAACATTAAGACAATGTTGCTCACTGCTTCTTTCTGGAACTTTTTGTGAGGATTCTGTACAGTGAAACAGCATGGAGACTTACAATGGAGATGTCTCTAGACTACATGTTTGATCACTCTTACTTTGTCTCCAATTTGAGATAAATTCCCCAACAAAGTAGCCTCAAAGTTCATTCACAACAGGCCTAAACAAGTCATTAAAACACAAGTCATTAAAAAGTAATTATCTTCAGTCTAATAGAGTAGTTTTTGAAATGTGTCCACAACAAGGACAAAGGGAGACCACCTCAGAGAGGACACCCAGATGAATATTTGGGATCTGTCTGCATTGTGAAGCAGTGCGGAGGCACCTATAATTGATGGTCAATCTTGGTTTTGGAAATCTGGACTTCACCAACAAAGTAGCCTCCTTCAAAGTTGCTTAAAACACAAGTCATTGGCTTCAGCCTTTAAGGAGTGCTTTTTGAAGTGTGTGTTTTTAAAAAAAACTGCTTACTGAGCGTTTCTCAACTCCTGATGTAGAAGTTGATGGAAACTTGAAAACAGTGGAACCGACTAAGTGGTTACATTCTCCAACTCTGCAAAAATACTTTGCTGCATTATACATCGTTGAATCATTCCACACCGTTTCATTTCATTCACTTCATCTCTCAGGGTACAGTAATATAAATATAAGCATGTTTTCACAACATGATGATCCAGGTGGAAAAACACAAAGGAAGGGGAGGTGAGGGTTTTGAACATTAGGAATAGTTTAACCTGGACTTGTATAGGCACCCTCTACAACTACTGTGATTATTATTATCTGACCCTGCTGGTCATCTATGAACATTTGAACATCATGGGCCAATCTCCATCATGGGCTAATGGCCATCCCTCATAGCCTGGTTCCTCTCTAGGTTTCTTCCTCAAGAGTTGTTGGCCACAGTGTCTCCTGACCCCTCCTGTCGCGGCCTCCAGTATTTATGCTGCAGTAGTTATGTGTCGGGGGTCTAGGGTCAGTTTGTTATATCTGGAGTACTTCTCCTGTCCTATTCGGTGTCCTGTGCAAATTTAAGTGTGCTCTCTCTAATTCTCTCTTTCTCTAATTCTTTCTCTCTCTCGGAGGACCTGAGCCCAAGGACCATGCCTCAGGACTACCTGACATGATGACTCCTTGCTGTCCCCAGTCCACCTGGCCGTGCTGCTGCTCCAGTTTCAACTGTTCTGCCTTATTATTATTGGACCATGCTGGTCATTTATGAACATTTGAACATATTGGCCATGTTCTGTTATAATCTCCACCTGGCACAGCCAGAAGAGGACTGGCCATCCCACATAGCCTGGTTCCTCTCGAGGTTTCTTCCTAGGTTTTGGCCTTTCTAGGGAGTTTTTCCTAGCCACCGTGCTTCTACACCTGCATTGCTTGCTATTTGGGGTTTTAGGCTGGGTTTCTGTACAGCACTTTGAGATATCAGCTGATGTAAGAAGGGCTTTATACATTTAACATTTACATTTAAGTCATTTAGCAGACACTCTTATTCAGAGCGGCTTACAAATTGGTGCATTCACCTTATGGCATCCAGTGGAACAGTCACTTTACAATAGTGCATCTAAATCTTAAAGGGGGGGGGGTGAGAAGGATTACTTATCCTATCCTAGGTATTCCTTAAAGAGGTGGGGTTTCAGGTGTCTCCGGAAGGTGGTGATTGACATAGATACATTTGATTGATTGATCTCTACTATTGTAATGCTGCGAGTCGGAAAGCAAGTTCGGGGAGTGAATACATTTAATAAATGAACAAAACAAGAAACAAACAACGATCCGACATGAAACAGGAACCATGACGACTGAGGAAGGAACCAAAGGGAGTGACATATAAAGGCCAGGTATTCAAGGAGGTGATGGAGTCCAGGTGAATGTCATTATGCGTAAATGCGCGTAACAATGGTGACAGGTGTGCGCCACAAACGAGCATCCTTGTGATATAGAGGCCGGAGAGGGAGCACATGTGTCAGATAGTAGTATATTAGAGATTACAGTAGAATGAGACAGTATATTAGAGATTACAGTAGAATGAGACAGATAGTAGTATATTAGAGATTACAGTAGAATGAGACAGTATATTAGAGATTACAGTAGAATGAGACAGTATATTAGAGATTACAGTATAATGAGACAGATAGTAGTATATTAGAGATTACAGTAGAATGAGACAGTATATTAGAGATTACAGTAGAATGAGACAGTATATTAGAGATTACAGTAGAATGAGACAGTATATTAGAGATTACAGTAGAATGAGACAGTATATTAGAGATTACAGTAGAATGTGACAGATAGTAGTATATTAGAGATTACAGTAGAATGAGACAGTATATTAGAGATTACAGTAGAATGTCACAGATAGTAGTATATTAGAGATTACAGTAGAATGTGACAGATAGTAGTATATTAGAGACTACAGTAGAATGAGACAGTATATTAGAGATTACAGTAGAATGAGACAGATAGTAGTATATTAGAGATTACAGTAGAATGAGACAGTATATTAGAGATTACAGTAGAATGAGACAGTATATTAGAGATTACAGTAGAATGAGACAGATAGTAGTATATTAGAGATTACAGTAGAATGAGACAGTATATTAGAGATTACAGTAGAATGAGACAGTATATTAGAGATTACAGTAGAATGAGACAGTATATTAGAGATTACAGTAGAATGAGACAGTATATTAGAGATTACAGTAGAATGTGACAGATAGTAGTATATTAGAGATTACAGTAGAATGAGACAGTATATTAGAGATTACAGTAGAATGAGACAGTATATTAGAGATTACAGTAGAATGAGACAGATAGTAGTATATTAGAGATTACAGTAGAATGAGACAGTATATTAGAGATTACAGTAGAATGAGACAGTATATTAGAGATTACTGTAGAATGAGACAGTATATTAGAGATTACAGTAGAATGAGACAGATAGTAGTATATTAGAGATTACAGTAGAATGAGACAGTATATTAGAGATTACAGTAGAACGAGACAGTATATTAGAGATTACAGTAGAATGAGACAGTATATTAGAGATTACAGTAGAATGAGGCAGTATATTAGAGATTACAGTAGAATGAGACAGTATATTAGAGATTACAGTAGAATGAGACAGATAGTAGTATATTAGAGATTACAGTAGAATGAGACAGTATATTAGAGATTACAGTAGAATGTGACAGATAGTAGTATATTAGAGATTACAGTAGAATGAGACAGTATATTAGAGATTACAGTAGATTGTGACAGATAGTAGTATATTAGAGATTACAGTAGAATGTGACAGACAGTAGTATATTACATATTACAGTAGAATTTGTCAAACAGTAGTATATTAAAGATTACAGTAGAATGTGTCAGATAGGAGTATATTAGAGATTACAATAGAATGAGACAGATAGTAGTATATTAGAGATTAGAGTAGAATGAAACAGATAGTATATTAGAGATTAGAGTAGAATGTGACAGATAGAGTATTAGAGATTACAGTAGAATGAGACAGATAGTATTTGAGAGATTACAGTAGAATGTGACAGATAGTAGTATATTAGAGATTACAGTAGAATGTGACAGATATAATATTAGAGATTACAGTAGAATGAGACAGATAGTATTTGAGAGATTACAGTAGAATGTGACAGATAGTAGTGTATTAGAGATTACAGTAGAATGTGACAGATAGTATATTAGAGAATACAGTAGAACGTGTCAGACAGGAGTATATTAGAGATTACAGTAGAATGTGACAGATAGAATATTAGAGATTACAGTAGAATGTGACAGATAGAATATTAGAGATTACAGTAGAATGAGACAGATAGTATTTGAGAGATTACAGTAGAATGTGACAGATAGTAGTGTATTAGAGATTACAGTAGAATGTGACAGATAGTATATTAGAGAATACAGTAGAACGTGTCAGACAGGAGTATATTAGAGATTACAGTAGACCTGTAGATGTTCAAAAACTATAAAACTCTCAATCCCTTAATCAATAATACGCCTCAATTAATAATTTCAATCCCTTAATCAATAATACACCTCAATTAATAATCTCAAACTCTTCCAAGACCAAAGTACTCAAGGTGATGTCAGGGACAATGATTTTTCCTGAACATGTCTGAAGATATAAAGTACCAGTCAAAGGTTATGCCACACCTTCTCATTCAAGGGTTTTTCTTATTTTTTTACTCTTTTCTACATTGTAGAATAATAGTGAAGACATCAAAACTATGAAATAACACATATGGAATCATGTAGTAACCAAAAACGTGTCAAACAAACCAAAATATATTATAGGTTCTTTGAAGTAGCCACCCTTTTCCTTGATGACAGCTTTGCACACTCTTGGCATTCTCTCAACCAGCTTCATTAGGTAGTCACCTGGAATGCATTTCAAGTAAACGGTGTGCTTTCGTAAAAGTTCATTTGTGGAACTTCTTTCCTTCTTAATGTGTTTGAGCCAATCAGTTGTGTTGTGACAAGGTAGGGGTGGTATACAGAAGATAGCCCTATTTGGTAAAACCCCAAGTCCATATTATTGCAAGAACAGCTCAAATAAGAAAAGAGAAATGACAGTCCATCATTACTTTCAGACATGAAGGTCAGTCAATACGGAACAATTCAAGAACATTGAAAGATTCTTCAAGTACAGTTGCAAAAACCATTAAGCGCTATGATGAAACTGGCTCTCATGAGGACTGCCACCGGAAAGAAAGACCCAGAGTTACTTCTGCTGTAGAAGATAAGTTCATTAGAGTTACCTGTCTCTCACGAGGACCGCCACAGGAAAGAAAGACCCAGAGTTACTTCTGCTGCAGAAGATAAGTTCATTAGAGTTACCTGTCTCTCATGAGGACCGCCACAGGAAAGGAAGACCCAGAGTTACCTCTGCTGTAAAGGATAAGTTCATTAGAGTTACCAGCCTCAGAAGTTGTAGCCCAAATAAATGCTTCAGAGAGTTCAAGTAACAGACAGATTTCAAGATTAACTGTTCAGAGGAGACTGTGTGAATCAGGCCTTCATGGTCAAATTGCTGCAAAGAAACCACTACAAAAGGACACCAATAATAAGAGACTTGCTTGGACCAAGAAACACGATCAATGGACATTAGACCAGTGGAAATGTGTCCTTTGGGCTAATGAGTCCAAATTTGAGATTTTTTGTTCCAACCTCCGTGTTAGAGTTGGGTCAAAGTGGTCAGGGTCAGGGCATCAAAGTGGTCAGGGCATCAAAGTGGTCCGGGTTAGGGTATCAAAGTGGTCCGGGTATCAAAGTGGTCAGGGTCAGGGCATCAAAGTGGTCAGGGCATCAAAGTTGTCAGGGTTAGGGCATCAAAGTGGTCAGGGTTAGGGTATCAAAGTGGTCAGGGCATCAATGTGGTCAGGGTTAGGGTATCAAAGTGGTCAGGGCATCAAAGTGGTCAGGGTTAGGGTATCAAAGAGGTCAGGGCATCAAAGTGGTCAGGGCATCAAAGTGGTAAGGGTTAGGGTATCAAAGTGGTCAGGGCATCAAAGTGGTCAGGGTATCAAAGTGGTCAGGGCATCAAAGTGGTCTGGGCATCAAAGTGGTCAGGGTATCAAAGTGGTCAGGGTTAGGGCATCAAAGTGGTCAGGGCATCAAAGTGGTCAGGGTATCAAAGTGGGCAGGGCATCAAAGTGGTTAGGGTCAATGTATCAAAGTGGTCAGGGGATCAAAGTGGTCAGGGCATCAAAGTGGTCAGGGTTAGGGTATCAAAGTGGTCAGGGTTAGGGTATCAAAGTGGTCAGGGCATCAAAGTGGTCAGGGTTAGGGCATCAAAGTGGTCAGGGTTAGGGTATCAAAGTGGTCAGGGTTAGGGTATCAAAGTGGTCAGGGTTAGGGTATCAAAGTGGTCAGGGCATCAAAGTGGTCAGGGTCAGGGTATCAAAGTGGTCAGGGTTAGGGTATCAAAGTGGTCAGGGTATCAAAGTGGTCAGGGTATCAAAGTGGTCAGGGTATCAAAGTGGTCAGGGTTAGGGTATCAAAGTGGTCAGGGGATCAAAGTGGTCAGGGCATCAAAGTGGTCAGGGTTAGGGTATCAAAGTGGTCAGGGTTAGGGTATCAAAGTGGTCAGGGTTAGGGTATCAAAGTGGTCAGGGTTAGGGTATCAAAGTGGTCAGGGTTAGGGTATCAAAGTGGTCAGGGCATCAAAGTGGTCAGGGTTAGTATCAAAGTGGTCAGGGCATCAAAGTGGTCAGGGTTAGGGCATCAAAGTGGTCAGGGTTAGGGTATCAAAGTGGTCAGGGTTAGGGTATCAAAGTGGTCAGGGCATCAAAGTGGTCAGGGTTAGGGTATCAAAGTGGTCAGGGTCAGGGTATCAAAGTGGTCAGGGTCAGGGTATCAAAGTGGTCAGGGTTAGGGTATCAAAGTGGTCAGGGTTAGGGTATCAAAGTGGTCAGGGTTAGGGTATCAAAGTGGTCAGGGCATCAAAGTGGTCAGGGTTAGGGTATCAAAGTGGTCAGGGCATCAAAGTGGTCAGGGTTAGGGTATCAAAGTGGTCAGGGTTAGGGTATCAAAGTGGTCAGGGTTAGGGTATCAAAGTGGTCAGGGTTAGGGTATCAAAGTGGTCAGGGTTAGGGCATCAAAGTGGTCAGGGTTAGGGTATCAAAGTGGTTAGGGTATCAAAGTGGTTAGGGTATCAAAGTGGTCAGGGTATCAAAGTGGTCAGGGCATCAAAGTGGTCAGGGTTAGGGTATCAAAGTGGTTAGGGTATCAAAGTGGTCAGGGTTAGGGTATCAAAGTGGTCAGGGTTAGGTATCAAAGGGTATCAAAGTGGTCAGGGTTAGGGTATCAAAGTGGTCAGGGTTAGGGTATCAAAGTGGTCAGGGTTAGGGTATCAAAGTGGTCAGGGTCAGGGTTAGGGTATCAAAGTGGTCAGGGCATCAAAGTGGTCAGGGTTAGGGTATCAAAGTGGTCAGGGTTAGGGTATCAAAGTGGTCAGGGTTAGGGTATCAAAGTGGTCAGGGTTAGGGTATCAAAGTGGTCAGGGTTAGGGTATCAAAGTGGTCAGGGTGGTCAGGGTTAGGGCATCAAAGTGGTCAGGGTTAGGGTATCAAAGTGGTCAAAGGGTTAGGGTATCAAAGTGGTCAGGGTATCAAAGTGGTCAGGGTTAGGGCATCAAAGTGGTCAGGGTTAGGGTATCAAAGTGGTTAGGGTATCAAAGTGGTCAGGGTATCAAAGTGGTCAGGGTATCAAAGTGGTCAGGGCATCAAAGTGGTTAGGGTATCAAAGTGGTCAGGGTATCAAAGTGGTCAGGGTATCAAAGTGGTCAGGGTTAGGGCATCAAAGTGGTCAGGGTTAGGGCATCAAAGTGGTTAGGGCATCAAAGTGGTCAGGGTTAGATCACCAAAGTGGTTAGGGCATCAACGTGGTCAGGGTTAGATCACCAAAGTGGTTAGGGCATCAACGTGGTCAGGGTTAGATCACCAAAGTGGTTAGGGTGAGATCACCAAAGTGGTAAGGGTTAGGTCATCAAAGTGGTTAGGTTATTTTAGATCCTCGGTTAGGTGGTTAACTTCAACGTCCTTGGGGAGGTGGAGGGAGTCTGGAAGGGCATTTTTGGGTTGTCTGAGAATGTATAGCGCAGATTTTGATTATGCTTGGTTGCCGTCTGAGCAGATTATTTGTTGAGATTGCAGGTCTGGTCTGATAGTCCAGGATTATGAGGAAAAAAACATTTAGATCTACAATATTTATTCCACAGGACAAACCCAGATCCAGGGTATGACTGATCCAGGGTATGACTGATCCTGAATATGACTGATCCTGAATATGACTGATCCTTGATATGACTGATCCAGGGTATGACTGATCCAGGGTATGACTGATCCAGGGTATGACTGATTCAGGGTATGACTGATCCAGGGTATGACTGATCCAGGGTATGACTGATTCAGGGTATGACTGATCCTGGATATGACTGATCCTGAATATGACTGATTCAGGGTATGACTGATCCAGGGTATGACTGATCCAGGGTATGACTGATTCCTGATTCAGGGTATGACTGATCCAGGGTATAACTGATTCAGGGTATGACTGAACCAGGGTATGACTGATCCTGAATATGACTGATTCAGGGTATGACTGATCCAGGGTATGACTGATTCTGGGTATGACTGATTCAGGGTATGACTGATCCAGGGTATGACTGATTCAGGGTATGACTGATCCAGGGTATGACTGATTCAGGGTATGACTGATCCAGGGAATATTACCTGCCATGACTACAAGGTCCAATATATAATTCAAGGAACATTAGTGAGGAATGCTGTATATGGCCCAGGAGGTCCTGTAAACAGCAGTTATAAGAAGTGATTAAGTAGGCTGCATAGATTTCATGACTAGAAAACAGTGGGTCAGTATGTGTGTCCGTAACAGACCTTCCTACTGTATGTGGGACAGTAACAGCCCCTCCTACTGTATGTGTGTCAGTAACAGCCCTTCCTACTGTATGTGGGTCAGTAACAGCCCCTCCTACTGTATGTGGGACAGTAACAGCCCTTCCTACTGTATGTGGGTCAGTAACAGCCCTTCCTACTGTATGTGGGTCAGTAACAGCCCCTCCTACTGTATGTGGGTCAGTAACAGCCTGTCCTACTGTATGTGGGTCAGTAACAGCCCTTCCTACTGTATGTGGGTCAGTAACAGCCCTTCCTACTGTATGTGGGTCAGTAACAGCCCTTCCTACTGTATGTGGGTCAGTAACAGCCCTTCCTACTGTATGTGGGTCAGTAACAGCCCCTCCTACTGTATGTGGGTCAGTAACAGCCCCTCCTACTGTATGTGGGTCAGTAACAGCCCTTCCTACTGTATGTGGGACAGTAACAGCCCCTCCTACTGTATGTGGGACAGTAACAGACCTTCCTACTGTATGTGGGTCAGTAACAGCCCCTCCTACTGTATGTGGGTCAGTAACAGCCCCTCCTACTGTATGTGGGTCAGTAACAGCCCTTCCTACTGTATGTGTGTCAGTAACAGCCCTTCCTACTGTATGTGGGTCAGTAACAGCCCCTCCTACTGTATGTGGGTCAGTAACAGCCCCTCCTACTGTATGTGGGTCAGTAACAGCCCCTCCTACTGTATGTGGGTCAGTAACAGCCCTTCCTACTGTATGTGGGTCAGTAACAGCCCTTCCTACTGTATGTGGGTCAGTAACAGCCCTTCCTACTGTATGTGGGTCAGTAACAGCCCTTCCTACTGTATGTGGATCAGTAACAGCCCCTCCTACTGTATGTGGATCAGTAACAGCCCCTCCTACTGTATGTGGGTCAGTAACAGAATACTGTAATATGTGGTGTGGATGCACACACATAATCAGGTACAGAGTAGAAACACATGACTCATGGGGGATTCATTCACCTTTCTTTATTCAAATTTTTGTACTATTGACAAAATAACCATGTGTATACATGTTTCATAATGTAAGTTTAATTTAAAAGTGTTTTCATGTCCTACTCACTCAGGGAAGGTAAATGATTAAGATTATGTGAAATGAATGAAGGTAAGTCTCTGTTATGGATAAAAATGGATGATTAGGGTTCTATGGCATGCTTACTCTCTCTATAATCATGCTCAATGCTCCCAGCTCAACTAGCCTAAATATGGAATCACACTCAAAATGAGACTGTCTGTGGGGGGGATCTACACTCTCTGTAGGGGGATCTACACTCTCTGTAGGGTGGTAGAGACTCTGTAGGGGGGTCTAGACTCTCTGTAGGGGGTCTAGAGTCTCTGTAGGGGGTCTAGACTCTGTAGGGGGTCTAGACTCTCTGTAGGGGGTCTAGACTCTCTGTAGGGGGTCTAGACTCTCTGTAGGGGGGTCTAGACTCTCTGTAGGGGGGTCTAGACTCTCTGTAGGGGGTCTAGACTCTCTGTAGGGGGGGGTCTAGACTCTGTGTAGGGGGTCTAGACTCTCTGTAGGGGGGTCTAGACTCTGAATCTCTGTAGGGGGGTCTAGACTCTGTAGGGGGTCTACAGTCTTTAGGGGGTCTAGAATCTCTGTAGGGGGTCTAGACTCTGTAGGGGGTCTAGACTCTCTGTAGGGTGGTCTGTAGAGACTCTGTAGGGGGTCTAGACTCTCTGTAGGGGGCTCTAGAGTCTCTGTAGGGGGATCTAGAGTCTGTAGGGGGTCTAGACTCTCTGTAGGGGGTCTAGACTCTCTGTAGGGGGTCTACAGTCTTTAGGGGGTCTAGACTCTCTGTAGGGTGGTATAGACTCTCTGTAGGGGGTCTACAGTCTTTAGGGGGTCTAGAATCTCTGTAGGGGGATCTAGAGTCTCTGTAGGGTGGTAGAGACTCTGTAGGGGGGTCTAGAGTCTCTGTAGGAGGATCTAGACTCTGTAGGGGGTCTAGAGTCTGTAGGGGGTCTAGACTCTCTAGGGGGTCTAGACTCTGTAGGGGGTCTAGAGTCTTTAGGGGGGTCTAGAGTCTCTGTAGGGGGTCTAGACTCTCTGTAGGGTGGTAGAGACTCCCTGTAGGGGGTTCTAGACTCTCTGTAGGGGGTCTAGACTCTCTGTAGGGGGTCTAGACTTAAACTCTCTGTAGGGGGGTCTAGACTCTGTAGGGGGTCTAGACTCTGTCTAGGGGGGGGTCTAGACTCTGTAGGGGGTCTAGACTCTGTAGGGGGGTCTAGACTCTGTAGGGGGTCTAGACTCTGTAGGGGGGGGTCCTAGGCCTAGACTCTCTGTAGGGGGCCTAGACTCTCTGTAGGGGGCCTAGACTCTCTGTGGGGTGGCCTAGACTCTCTGTGGGGTGGCCTAGACTCTCTGTGGGGTGGCCTAGACTCTCTGTGGGGTGGCCTAGACTCTCTGTGGGGTGGCCTAGACTCTCTGTGGGGTGGCCTAGACTCTCTGTGGGGTGGCCTAGACTCTCTGTGGGGTGGCCTAGACTCTCTGTGGGGTGGCCTAGACTCTCTGTGGGGTGGCCTAGACTCTCTGTGGGGTGGCCTAGACTCTCTGTGGGGTGGCCTAGACTCTCTGTGGGGTGGCCTAGACTCTCTGTGGGGTGGCCTAGACTCTCTGTGGGGTGGCCTAGACTCTCTGTGGGGTGGCCTAGACTCTCTGTGGGGTGGCCTAGACTCTCTGTGGGGTGGCCTAGACTCTCTGTGGGGTCTAGACTCTCTGTGGGGGTCTAGACTCTCTGTGGGGGTCTAGACTCTCTGTGGGGGTCTAGACTCTCTGTGGGGGGTCTAGACTCTCTGTAGGGGGTCTAGACTCTCTGTAGGGGGTCTAGACTCTCTGTGGGGTGGCCTAGACTCTCTGTGGGGTGGCCTAGACTCTCTGTGGGGTGGCCTAGACTCTCTGTGGGGTGGCCTAGACTCTCTGTGGGGTGGCCTAGACTCTCTGTGGGGTGGCCTAGACTCTCTGTGGGGTGGCCTAGACTCTCTGTGGGGTGGCCTAAACTCTCTGTGGGGTGGCCTAGACTCTCTGTGGGGTGGACTAGACTCTCTGTAGGGGGGTATAGACTCTCTGTAGGGTGGCCTAGACTCTCTGTAGGGTGGCCTAGACTCTCTGTAGGGTGGCCTAGACTCTCTGTAGGGTGGCCTAGACTCTCTGTAGGGTGGCCTAGACTCTCTGTAGGGTGGCCTAGTGTAAAGTCTGTCTGCATCTCAAACAGCACCCTATTCCCTATACAGAGCCTCTAAGGTGTAATGTCTGTCTTGGACCAGAGGGATGTTGTAGTGGGTATGAGCAGAACCCCTAGTGTCAGTTCTCTGAGGTCTTAAAGGACAGGATACTTCACTGAGAAACATAATGTAGTAGTCATGTGTAGTATATAGTATGGCTACATTACAAACCAATCATAGGGCAATGCATAGGAATACTGTGTAATAACACAATCAGACAATAGATCATGTGTATTGTGATAAGGAACTTCTCCATTCACAACCTGAGTTGTGTTTTCTATGGCTACGGTGTGTATGTACATTGTAAAAAATAACATCATTCAAAATTCATTAGGCTATCCATAAAGATATGGGTACAGTTTAGGTCAGACGAAGGTCAGAGCCGACTGTGTTGCCAACACATGTAAGGTCCACATCAAAGCCTTGATTGAGCATTGCATGACAGCAGATCGGAACACACGTTTTCTTGTGATCAGAAAACATCATTTCACTCAGGGAAGGTAAATGACTTAGATTGATTATTGTAAAATGAATAAAAGTAAGTCTCGTTTAATGAATAAAAATGGATGATTCGGGTTCCATGACATGCTTATCTTGGCAGTGTGGATGTTAGGCGTGACCTATGAACTACAGTAATACTGAGGTGTGGGTTGGTGAGAGCAGAGTTGACATTACGTTGCCTCCAATGTACAGTGAAATATAGATCAAGATTACATAGAGGTTACTTCAGCACTTATATATATTTTTTAATTAAATCGATTTGCAGAATAGTCAGACCCAAGCCAATGGAATTAGTTTCCACAAGTGATTCAGTACATGACTAGTCATGATTATTCATGACTGTTAATGACTATAATATTCAGCTCATATGCAACCCTATACAGTACATATGATCCTGTTCTGACAGTCCATAGAACAGAGACATGCCTGGAAAGGTAATATCCCAACAGATAAACCAGATCCTGACTCACAGGCTGTGCATTTCATTTCTCGTTCGTTTATAATGGACTTTATAACGGACTACTATGATAAATAGCACACGGAATTAATTCATCATTCAGTTTATAATGGGCTACTATGATAAATAGCACACTGAATTAATTCATCATTCAGTTTATAATGGACTACTATGATAAATAGCACACGGAATTAATTCATCATTCAGTTTATAACGGGCTACTATGATAAATAGCACACAAAATTAATTCATCATTCAGTTTATAACGGGCTACTATGATAAATAGCACACTGAATTAATTCATCATTCAGTTTATAACGGGCTACTATGATAAATAGCACACTGAATTAATTCATCATTCAGTTTATAATGGGCTACTATGATAAATAGCACACGGAATTAATTCATCATTCAGTTTATAATGGGCTACTATGATAAATAGCACACGGAATTAATTCATCATTCAGTTTATAACGGGCTACTATGATAAATAGCACACTGAATTCATTTCTCATTCAGTTTATAACGGGCTACTATGATAAATAGCACACTGAATTCATTTCTCATTCAGTTTATAATGGGCTACTATGATAAATAGCACACTGAATTCATTTCTCATTCAGTTTATAATGGGCTACTATGATAAATAGCACACTGAATTAATTTATCATTCAGTTTATAATGAGTTTTAGCTCAATGAATTTCTCACACTTAAATAAGGGGTAGAGTCACAATCATTGGCATAAATCAAAGTAAATAACACTTCTGAAAACCCCTTACCATTTACTGTGTCCCCCTCTCGTTTGTACAGAGGAGTGTTCAGAAGGATAGTATTTCCACAAAGCGTCTGTCTCTGCTCGTCTGAACGTACAGTTCAAGAGACCCCACTACTCAGTGTTGTTCTCGTGTCTCTCTGCACTCAGTATGGACTGCGTAGTCATATGTCCTCCGAATACAGATGGATTTCTTTACTCTTTAGAGAAACAAGAGAAGTTTAAGGAGTGAAAATCCCTCTCTGTTACTTAGGTCAGTGGTTCTAAAATGTAACGGCTGGGGGTCCCTGAGGAGAGGCTTGAGAACCACTAGTTGACATAGTAAAGCCAGTAGATGAAGTTGAAGAGGGTAAAGGTGAAGGGGAAGATAACCCGTGACCATCTATCGATGGAGTTCACGTCCGTCAGGTTGGGGATTTTGATTAGGAATTGAGAGGACCGCCTGCGTAGCCGTGTCTTCTTCACGTGAGCATGGGCGTTTCTCTCCCGGCCACTCAGAGCACTCGGTTTTCGGTACTGGAGGCCTGATTGGTTGAATATCATGGAGGTGGAGTTCCGTGTGGTTGTCTCGGTGATGCTGGTTGTGATCTCATTGCCAGCGCCAACTTCGTTGTGGATCTCCAGGGTTGTTAGGAGGATGTTGCCTTGAGAGTCAACCTATCAGAGGAAAGGACAGCAAGAGAAGAAAGGTCACGAGCTCATGGGCTTCTGAACTTTTCTGCAAAAAAATAAATTATTTGGATGAAATTTGAAAACTTTTTTTATTTTTATATAGGATACAAACCTCTACATCAAAACCTTCACTCCAAATCTAAATTCCAAACCTAAAACCTTATTTTGAACCAGATTACCTGGAAGGACTATCCAGATTTTTTTTTCTTTTAACAAACCAAAACCTGCAAACGCAAAAACCTGGAGATATCTCATCCAACACAAAACCGAGTGAGTTCAGTCTGAACCGACTTCTGAATCCAAAAAGTAAAATCATCTGTAAATATGTTGTTATATACAGACCTCATGCTAAGGTAAGGCTACTAAGCTACAGACCTCATGCTAAGGTAAGGCTACTAAGCTACAGATCTCATGCTAAGGTAAGGCTACTAAGCTACCAAGACATGCTAAGGTAAGGCTACTAAGCTACAGACCTACATTTACATTTACATTTAAGTCATTTAGCAGACGCTCTTATCCAGAGCGACTTACAAATTGGTGCATTCACCTTATGACATCCAGTGGGACAGTCACTTAACAATAGTGCATCTAAAACTTAGGGGGGGGGTGGGGTGAGAGGGATTACTTAACCTATCCTAGGTATTCCTTAAAGAGGTGGGGTTTCAGGTGTCTCCGGAAGGTGGTGATTGACTCCGCTGTCCTGGCGTCGTGAGGGAGTTTGTTCCACCATTGGGGGGGCCAGGGCAGCGAACAGTTTTGACTGGGCTGAGCGGGAGCTGTACTTCCTCAGTGGTAGGGAGGCGAGCAGGCCAGAGGTGGATGAACGCAGTGCCCTTGTTTGGGTGTAGGGCCTGATCAGAGCCTGGAGGTACTGAGGTGCCGTTCCCCTCACAGCTCCGTAGGCAAGCACCATGGTCTTGTAGCGGATGCGAGCTTCAACTGGAAGCCAGTGGAGAGAACGGAGGAGCGGGGTGACGTGAGAGAACTTGGGAAGGTTGAACACCAGACGGGCTGCGGCGTTCTGGATGAGTTGAAGGGGTTTAATGGCACAGGCAGGGAGCCCAGCCAACAGCGAGTTGCAGTAATCCAGACGGGAGATGACAAGTGCCTGGATTAGGACCTGCGCCGCTTCCTGTGTGAGGCAGGGTCGTACTCTGCGGATGTTGTAGAGCATGAACCTACAGGAACGGGCCACCGCCTTGATGTTAGTTGAGAACGACAGGGTGTTGTCCAGGATCACGCCAAGGTTCTTGGCGCTCTGGGAGGAGGACACAATGGAGTTGTCAACCGTGATGGCGAGATCATGGAACGGGCAGTCCTTCCCCGGGAGGAAGAGCAGGTCCGTCTTGCCGAGGTTCAGCTTGAGGTGGTGATCCGTCATCCACACTGATATGTCTGCCAGACATGCAGAGATGCGATTCGCCACCTGGTCATCAGAAGGGGGAAAGGAGAAGATTAATTGTGTGTCGTCTGCATAGCAATGATAAGAGAGACCATGTGAGGTTATGACAGAGCCAAGTGACTTGGTGTATAGCGAGAATAGGAGAGGGCCAAGAACAGAGCCCTGGGGGACACCAGTGGTGAGAGCGCGTGGTGAGGAGACAGATTCTCGCCACGCCACCTGGTAGGAGCGACCTGTCAGGTAGGACGCAATCCAAGCGTGGGCTGCGCCGGAGATGCCCAACTCGGAGAGGGTGGAGAGGAGGATCTGATGGTTCACAGTATCGAAGGCAGCCGATAGATCTAGAAGGATGAGAGCAGAGGAGAGAGAGTTAGCTTTAGCAGTGCGGAGCGCCTCCGTGATACAGAGGAGAGCAGTCTCAGTTGAATGACTAGTCTTGAAACCTGACTGATTTGGATCAAGAAGGTCATTCAGAGAGAGATAGCGGGAGAGCTGGCCAAGGACGGCACGTTCAAGAGTTTTGGAGAGAAAAGAAAGAAGGGATACTGGTCTGTAATTGTTGACATCGGAGGGATCGAGTGTAGGTTTTTTCAGAAGGGGTGCAACTCTCGCTCTCTTGAAGACGGAAGGGACGTAGCCAACGGTCAGGGATGAGTTGATGAGCGAGGTGAGGTAAGGGAGAAGGTCTCCGGAAATGGTCTGGAGAAGAGAGGAGGGGATAGGGTCAAGCGGGCAGGTTGTTGGGCGGCCGGCCGTCACAAGACGCGAGATTTCATCTGGAGAGAGAGGGGAGAAAGAGGTCAGAGCACAGGGTAGGGCAGTGTGAGCAGAACCAGCGGTGTCGTTTGACTTAGCAAACGAGGATCGGATGTCGTCGACCTTCTTTTCAAAATGGTTGACGAAGTCATCTGCAGAGAGGGAGGAGGGGGAGGGGGCGGAGGATTCAGGAGGGAGGAGAAGGTGGCAAAGAGCTTCCTAGGGTTAGAGGCAGATGCTTGGAATTTAGCGTGGTAGAAAGTGGCTTTAGCAGCAGAGACAGAGGAGGAAAATGTAGAGAGGAGGGAGTGAAAGGATGCCAGGTCCGCAGGGAGGCGAGTTTTCCTCCATTTCCGCTCGGCTGCCCGGAGCCCTGTTCTGTGAGCTCGCAATGAGTCATCGAGCCACGGAGCGGGAGGGGAGGACCGAGCCGGCCTGGAGGATAGGGGACATAGAGAGTCAAGGGATGCAGAGAGGGAGGAGAGGAGGGTTGAGGAGGCAGAATCAGGAGATAGGTGGGAGAAGGTTTGAGCGGAGGGAAGAGATGATAGGATGGAAGAGGAGAGAGTAGCGGGGAGAGAGAGCGAAGGTTGGGACGGCGCGATACCATCCGAGTAGGGGCAGTGTGGGAGGTGTTGGATGAGAGCGAGAGGGAAAAGGATACAAGGCAGTGGTCGGAGACTTGGAGGGGAGTTGCAATGAGGTTAGTGGAAGAACAGCATCTAGTAAAGATGAGGTCGAGCGTATTGCCTGCCTTGTGAGTAGGGGGGAAGGTGAGAGGGTGAGGTCAAAAGAGGAGAGGAGTGGAAAGAAGGAGGCAGAGAGGAAAGAGTCAAAGGTAGACGTGGGGAGGTTAAAGTCGCCCAGAACTGTGAGAGGTGAGCCGTCCTCAGGAAAGGAGCTTATCAAGGCATCAAGCTCATTGATGAACTCTCCGAGGGAACCTGGAGGGCGATAAATGATAAGGATGTTAAGCTTGAAAGGGCTAGTAACTGTGACAGCATGGAATTCAAAGGAGGCGATAGACAGATGGGTAAGGGGAGAAAGAGAGAATGACCACTTGGGAGAGATGAGGATCCCGGTGCCACCACCCCGCTGACCAGACGCTCTCGGGGTGTGCGAGAACACGTGGGCGGACGAAGAGAGAGCAGTAGGAGTAGCAGTGTTGTCTGTGGTGATCCATGTTTCCGTCAGTGCCAAGAAGTCGAGGGACTGGAGGGAGGCATAGGCTGAGATGAACTCTGCCTTGTTGACCGCAGATTGGCAGTTCCAGAGGCTACCGGAGACCTGGAACTCCACGTGGGTCGTGCGCGCTGGGACCACCAGAGTAGGGTGGCCGCGGCCACGCGGTGAGGAGCGTTTGTATGGTCTGTGCAGAGAGGAGAGAACAGGGATAAACAGACACATAGTTGACAGGCTACAGAAGAGGCTACGCTAATGCAAAGGAGATTGGAATGACAAGTGGACTACACGTCTCGAATGTTCAGAAAGTTAAGCTACGTAGCAAGAATCTTATTGACTAAAATGATTAAAATGATACAGTACTGCTGAAGTAGGCCAGCTGGCAGTGGGTGCGTTGTTGACACTACACTAATCAAGTCGTTCCGTTGAGTGTAATAGTTTCTGCAGTGTTGCTATTCGGGGGCTAGCAGGCTAGCTAGCAGTGTTGTTTACCTCATGCTAAGGTAAGGCTACTAAGCTACCAAGACATGCTAAGGTAAGGCTACTAAGCTACCAAGACATGCTAAGGTAAGGCTACTAAGCTACAGACCTCATGCTAAGGTAAGGCTACTAAGCTACCAAGACATGCTAAGGTAAGGCTACTAAGCTACAGACCTCATGCTAAGGTAAGGCTACTAAGCTACCAAGACATGCTAAGGTAAGGCTACTAAGCTACCAAGACGTGCTAAGGTAAGGCTACTAAGCTACAGACCTCATGCTAAGGTAAGGCTACTAACCTACCAAGACATGCTAAGGTAAGGCTACTAAGCTACCAAGATTGCTAGGACAGGACGGGCATTGCGGCTGCAACGACAATTTGCACAGATGTGAAGTGAGAGATATGATATGCCCCTTGATCTCAACAATGGCAGCAGAGTGTCACAGCCTCCCCCACCCAAATGCAGGGGCCTCTGAGGCTCCATGTCTCCCCCCTGTGTAGAGATCACCCCACTTCCCCTTGGATATAAAAAAATATAAAAATAACACTACAAGGAAATAGTATACAAATAAGTTCCAGAGACACTATTTGCTGATTGTGACAAAGAGGGGAACGTAAACAACTTGGTCATGAGACATGAGCTATAGGTGTATCTACCATAGGAGTCCCCTCAAAGCCTACCATCCACTATGTACAGACCTACTACCAAGACATGAGCTATAGGTGTACCTACCATAGGAGTCCCCTCAAAGCCTACCATCCACTATGTACAGACCTACTACCAAGACATGAGCTATAGGTGTATCTACCATAGGAGTCCCCTCAAAGCCTACCATCCACTATGTACAGACCTACTACCAAGACATGAGCTATAGGTGTACCTACCATAGGAGTCCCCTCAAAGCCTACCATCCACTATGTACAGACCTACTACCAAGACATGAGCTATAGGTGTACCTACCATAGGAGTCCCCTCAAAGCCTACCATCCACTATGTACAGACCTACTACCAAGACATGAGCTATAGGTGTACCTACCATAGGAGTCCCCTCAAAGCCTACCATCCACTATGTACAGACCTACTACCAAGACATGAGCTATAGGTGTACCTACCATAGGAGTCCCCTCAAAGCCTACCATCCACTATGTACAGACCTACTACCAAGACATGAGCTATAGGTGTATCTACCATAGGAGTCCCCTCAAAGCCTACCATCCACTATGTACAGACCTACTACCAAGACATGAGCTATAGGTGTACCTACCATAGGAGTCCCCTCAAAGCCTACCATCCACTATGTACAGACCTACTACCAAGACATGAGCTATAGGTGTACCTACCATAGGAGTCCCCTCAAAGCCTACCATCCACTATGTACAGACCTACTACCAAGACATGAGCTATAGGTGTACCTACCATAGGAGTCCCCTCAAAGCCTACCATCCACTATGTACAGACCTACTACCAAGACATGAGCTATAGGTGTACCTACCATAGGAGTCCCCTCAAAGCCTACCATCCACTATGTACAGACCTACTACCAAGACATGAGCTATAGGTGTATCTACCATAGGAGTCCCCTCAAAGCCTACCATCCACTATGTACAGACCTACTACCAAGACATGAGCTATAGGTGTACCTACCATAGGAGTCCCCTCAAAGCCTACCATCCACTATGTACAGACCTACTACCAAGACATGAGCTATAGGTGTACCTACCATAGGAGTCCCCCTGAAGCCTACCATCCACTATGTACAGACCTACTACCAAGACATGAGCTATAGGTGTACCTACCATAGAGTCCCCTCAAAGCCTACCATCCACTATGTACAGACCTACTACCAAGACATGAGCTATAGGTGTACCTACCATAGGAGTCCCCTCAAAGCCTACCATCCACTATGTACAGACCTACTACCAAGACATGAGCTATAGGTGTATTTCTACCATAGAGTCCCCTCAAAGCCTACCATCCACTATGTACAGACCTACTACCAAGACATGAGCTATAGGTGTACCTACCATAGGAGTCCCCTCAAAGCCTACCATCCACTATGTACAGACCTACTACCAAGACATGAGCTATAGGTGTACCTACCATAGGAGTCCCCTCAAAGCCTACCATTGACTATGTACAGACCCAGCATGTGACAGACACGCAGCAGTTGTGACCTGTTTTTGTTGGTTATGTTGTCGTAGTTGTGCCTAGTGGGCATATGGGGGAGGGGATGCTGTCACCTCCAGGCAGATGTTTGTCCCCCTGTGTGCTGAGGGTGTCAGGTTCTTGTCCAGTTCTGGCATTTAGGTCGCCACAGACTAGTACATGTCCCCGGGTCTGGAAATGATTGATCTCCCCCTCCAGGATGGAGAAGCTATCTTCGTTAAAGTATGGGGATTCTGGTGGGGGGGATATAGGTAGCACATAAGAGGCCATTTCTCTCAGTTGAGATTATTTATTTCTAACCAGATGTAAAATGTACCTGTTTTGATGAATTTAACAAAGTGGGTTAGGGCTGCTTTATACCTAGTTCTCATACCACCTGCACCTCTTCCCTGTTGGTAGGTTGGTGGATGGGACTACCAGCTCTCTGTAACCCAGTGGGTCAGTCTCCTCTATACCAGGAATCTTGTAGGATGACAATGTCTGTACTTCTAATGTATTTGGTGAAGTCCAGGTTCCTGCTCTTTAGGACAAAGTCAGATGACCTCCGACCTTTTAAGTTCCAGGATGAGATAGTAAAAGCTTTGTGTTCCATAGTGTCTAGTTGGTTGTTGATGATTGCTAGACAGCGATTTTCAAGACTTTCCATAGTTTTTCAAGACTTTCCATAGATTTTCAAGACTTTCCATAGATTTTCAAGCAGAGTTAAACCAGACATCTAATAATGAATACTGGACCAGGGCAGCCAGAATACTAATGCTAGGTATGTTGAAGGTGTTGGAGAATACTAGGTATGTTGAAGGTGTTGGAGAATACTAGGAATGAATCCCAAATGGCACAGTAGTCTCTATATAGTGCACTACTCTTGACCAGGGCTCATTGGGCTGTGGTCAAAAATATGGGAAAGGGGGATATATCTAGTCAGTTGTACAACTGAATGCAATCAACTGAAATGTGTCTTCCGCATTTAACCCAACCCCTCTGAATCAGAGAGGAGCCGGGGGGGTGCCTTAATGGACATCCTCGTCTTCGGCGCCGGGTGAACAGTGGCGAACAGGAGGGTTAACTGCCTTGCTCATGGTCAAAACAACAGATTTTTACCTTGTCAGCTAGTGTACTATATACGGAATAGGGTTCCATTTGGAATTCATACCTAGATGCTGTAACTGAACTGTAACTACCACTGCATGTGAATCTGATTGATGTCCACCCATTTGACAGCACTCTCCTAGAGAAGAATAACTCAATATAGGAACTTAATACTGAACTTGTCATGTTTTGTCTTATATTGTCTTGTCATTATGCTTTCCCTTCTGTTCGTTTCCCCCTGCTGGTCTTATTAGGTTCGTTCCCTTTTTCTATCCCTCTCTCTCCCCCTCCCTCTCTCTCCTCTCTCTATCGTTCCGTTCCTGCTCCCAGCTGTTCCTCATTCTCCTAACTCACTCATTTAGTCTTTTCACACCTGTCCCCTATCTTGCCCTCTGATTAGAGTCCCTATTTCTCCCCTTGTTTTCCGTTTCTGTCCTGTCGGATCCTTGTATGATGTTCGCTGTGCTGTGTCCTTGTCTCGCCCTGTCGTGTCTTGTCTCCTTCAGATGCTGCGTGTGAGCAGGTGTCTGAGTCTGCTACGGTCGGTGCCTTCCCGAAGCAACCTGCAATCAATGCTCGAGTCTCCAGTCTGTCCTCGTTACTACGAGTGGATTTAAGTTTTCCTGTTTTGTTTTCGTCTTGAGTTTTACTGGAATAAAGACTCTGTTTTCGCTAAGTCGCTTTTGGGTCCTCATTCACCTGCATAACAGAACTGACTCTAACACTGTTACTGTGAAGATCCACGTCTGGACTTATCAATGTTACTTTCATCTCTATGATGCTATATGTCAGTTTACCTTAGTGGCAATATCATCATTTCACCTAGGGCCCTCCTAATGCTGTGTAGAGTGTACTAGTACTTACAGGTCTGTGGAGGTCAATGGGAAGAGTCCCCCAGAAAACAATGTTTTGATTTAGTTTTGATATATAAACTCTGTTGGGAATGGAATGAATCGTAAGTAAGCATTTCACGGTAAAGTCTACACCTGTTGTATTCGTTGCGTGTGACCAATACAATTTGATTTGAACAATCAACATATCGTTGAGTACAATTAGTCTCAATCTCTGTTCGTTGTTATGTGACTGAAAAATGGACTGTAGATGAAACAGGGACCCACAGTTAACAATCCAAGATGTCCAATTACAGAATAATAAAAAAGAAACCTACTGACCATTTCTGAGGGGGTAAACGTTACCCTGTTGCCGTCGAACTTGGCCGCCCTGTCATTGTTGACCTTCTCTGCCAACTTCTTCTGTATCCGATGGCCCCGTCCGAAGAAGACGTAGTTGACGAAGGCGTACTCCAGCAGGGCCAGGAAGACGAACACGAAGCAGCCCATCAGGTACATGTCTATGGCCTTGACGTAGGGGATCTTAGGGAGCGTCTCTCTCAGATGGGTGTTGATGGTGGTCAAGGTCAACACCGTGGTGATACCTGGAGTGGAAAGTTCCTTGGTTTGAAACAGTAGGCATCATGGCACAAGAGCGGAGTTCGCCCACCTATAAGATAATATCTGATTTGCTCTACCTCTGGGATATTGGGGTTTATAGACAAAACTAAACCTAATAAACTTGGTCAGTATAGATGGCCAATACCCAGATCCTATTTATCTGGAAATAATCTTATTTACACAAGTGGGTTCTAAGTAGAGCCGTTCAAATAAGGTGAGCAAAGATTTTGTTTCTCTTAACAGGGTGATTGAGCCCTTTTACATTCCAGGTAGTGAAGTAAAGTGTGTTATTTGGTTGACCAGTCATTATAGTAATCTAATAAGGTGATCAAACTTCAGCTTTAGAATTAGAATGATCTATTCACACGATGTAAACAGAACACAAACTAAACTAACACTAACTTTGAGAGTAATAGCATCAATGAAAAGATAATTCTAATCGTTTGAAGCCTATTGTTAATCAAAAGAAAATCAATATAATTGAAATGCAGTAGCCTAGAATGCCTCCCACCTCCCAGTCTCATATATACTGTAACAGTCACATACTGCACATCCTCATATATACAGTAGCAGTCATATAGTGCACATCCTCCCAGCCTCATATATACTGTAACAGTCATATACTGCACATCCTCATATATACAGTAGCAGTCATACTGCACATCCTCATATATACAGTAACAGTCACATACTGCACATCCTCATATATACAGTAGCAGTCACATACTGCACATCCTCTCAGTCACATACTGCACATCCTCCCAGTCACATACTGCACATCCTCATATATACAGTAACAGTCACATACTGCACATCCTCCCAGTCACATACTGCACATCCTCATATATACTGTAACAGTCACAAACTGCACATCCTCATATATACAGTAACAGTCACATACTGCACATCCTCCCAGTCACATACTGCACATCCTCATATATACTGTAACAGTCACATACTGTACATCCTCATATATACTGTAACAGTCACATACTGCACATCCTCATATACAGCGGGGCAGAAAATCACATTGTAGGATTTTTTATGAATTTATTTGCAAATTATGGTGGAAAGTAAGTATTTGGTCAATAACAAAAGTTTATCTCAATACTTTGTTATATACCCTTTGTTGGCAATGACAGAGGTCAAATGTTTTCTGTAAGTCTTCACAAGGTTTTCACACACTGTTGCTGGTATTGTGGCCCATTCCTCCATGCAGATCTCCTCTAGAGCAGTGATGTTTTGGGGCTGTTGCTGGGCAACATGGACCTTCAACTCCCTCCAAAGATTTTCTACGGGGTTGAGATCTGGAGACTGGCTAGGCCACTCCAGGACCTTGAAATGCTTCTTACAAAGCCACTCCTTCGTTGTCCCGGCGGTGCGTTTGGGATCATTGTCATGCTGAAAGACCCAGCCACGTTTCATCTTCAATGCCCTTGCTGATGGAAGGAGGTTTTCACTCAAAATCTCACAATACATGGCCCCATTCATTCTTTCCTTTACACGGATCGGTCGTTCTGGTCCCTTTGCAGAAAAACAGCCCCAAAGCATGATGTTTCCACCCCCATGCTTCACAGTAGGCATCCCATATACAGGTGGTGTAGCCCTATCCAATCACAGCCCTGGCATCCCATATACAGGGGGTGTAGCCCTATCCAATAACAGCCCTGGCATCCCATATACATGGGGTGTTGCCCTACCCAATAACAGCCCTGGCATCCCATATACATGGGATGTAGCCCTATCCAATCACAGCCCTGGCATCCCATATACATGGGGTGTTGCCCTATCCAATCACAGCCCTGGCATCCCATATACATGGGGTGTAGCCCTATCCAATCACAGCCCTGGCATCCCATATACATGGGGTGTTGCCCTATCCAATCACAGCCCTGGCATCCCATATACATGGGGTGTAGCCCTATCCAATCACAGCCCTGGCATCCCATATACATGGGGTGTTGCCCTATCCAATCACAGCCCTGGCATCCCATATACATGGGGTGTAGCCCTATCCAATCACAGCCCTGGCATCCCATATACATGGGGTGTTGCCCTATCCAATCACAGCCCTGGCATCCCATATACATGGGGTGTAGCCCTATCCAATCACAGCCCTGGCATCCCATATACATGGGGTGTAGCCCTATCCAATCCCAGCCCTGGCATCCCATATACATGGGGTGTAGCCCTATCCAATCACAGCCCTGGCATCCCAGGCCCTGGCACAGCCCTGGCATCAAAAACCAAAAAAAGAACCAAAAAAATTGATCATATTACTCCAGTGCTAGCCTCTCTACACTGGCTTCCTGTCAAAGCAAGGGCTGATTTCAAGGTTTTACTGCTAACCTACAAAGCATTACATGGGCCTGCTCCTACCTACCTCTCTGATTTGGTCCTGCCGTACATACCTACACGTACGCTACGGTCACAAGACGCAGGCCTCCTAATTGTCCCTAGCATTTCTAAGCAAACAGCTGGAGGCAGGGCTTTCTCCTATAGAGCTCCATTTTTATGGAACGGTCTACCTACCCAGAGACGCAAACTCGGTCTCAACCTTTAAGTCTTTACTGAAGACTCATCTCTTCAGTGGGTCATATGATTGAGTGTAGTCTGGCCCAGGAGTGGGAAGGTGAACGGAAAGGCTCTGGAGCAACGAACCGCCCTTGCTGTCTCTGCCTGGCCGGTCCCCTCTCTTTCCACTGGGATTCTCTGCCTCTAACCCTATTACAGGGGCTGAGTCACTGGCTTACTGGGGCTCTCTCATGCCGTCCCTGGAGGGGGTGCGTCACCTGAGTGGGTTGATTCACTGTTGTGGTCATCCTGTCTGGGTTGGCACCCCCCCCTCCCCCTTGGGTTGTGCCGTGGCGGAGATCTTTGTGGGCTATACTCAGCCTTGTCTCAGGATGGTAAGTTGGTGGTTGAAGATATCCCTCTATTGGTGTGGGGGCTGTGCTTTGGCAAAGTGGGTGGGGTTATATCCTTCCTGTTTGGCCCTCTCCGGGGGTGTCCTCGGATGGGACCACAGTGTCTCCTGACCCCTCCTGTCTCAGCCTCCAGTATTTATGCTGCAGTAGTTTATGTGTCGGGGGGGCTAGGGTCAATTTGTTATATCTGGAGTACTTCTCCTGTCCTATTCGGTGTCCTGTGTGAATCTAAGTGTGCGTTCTCTAATTCTCTCCTTATCTCTTTCTTTCTCTCTCTCTCGGAGGACCTGAGCCCTAGGACCATGCCCCAGAACTACCTGACATGATGACTCCTTGCTGTCCCCAGTCCACCTGGCCATGCTGCTGCTCCAGTTTCAACTGACCTGAGCCCTAGGACCATGTCCCAGGACTACCTGACATGATGACTCCTTGCTGTCCCCAGTCCACCTGACCATGCTGCTGCTCCAGTTTCAACTGTTCTGCCTTACTATTATTCGACCATGCTGGTCATTTATGAACATTTGAACATCTTGGCCATGTTCTGTTATAATCTCCACCCGGCACAGCAAGAAGAGGACTGGCCACTCCTCTTTCTCTCTCTCGGAGAGAGAGGCTGTTCCTACCAGGTGACATGGAGAGGATCTATGACTGCACCACATAGTCTCACTACTGGTGTCCCCCAGGACTCGGTTCTAGGCCTATCCTCTTCGCTCTGTTACATCTGCTCCTGCCACGCCCTCTACTGCTCATCCTGTGTCTCCTTTACCTGCCGCCACTCCCCCAGTGCTCTCTCTCTCCCTCTCCGTGTGATTGTGTGGTTGGAGACAGGTGTGCTGGAGTCAGAGCAGATCCCCACCAGCTGCAACCTGTTCCATAACCAAGACCTCTGCCACTTCCACACTGCCAGATCGTAATTTCTGCTCAGTCAGTCTACGTTTCTAGCCATTTATTACTATTTAGATCCTGTTATGCCTGTTTTCCTTGCCTGATACGGTTTTTCTCTCTGCTATAGTTCTGCCCGCTCTGACTCTGGTCCCAGTCTCCAGTCCCACGTCTTGTCATCCTGCTACTCTGTCCTGGAATCCCTACTCTACCACTCCCTTGGATTCCCCTCCGGACCTGCTTACCCTGTCCCATCCCCTCTCACTCCAGCCTCAGCCTCCACACCTGGTTTCCTACAACCCACCCGAGCTTCCCCTGGACTGCTCTCCATCTTCCTGCTTCGTTTTAATAAATACCTTGGTGACTTGATCCCAGTCCCCTCGTCTGAGTCTGCTCTTTGGTTTCCCTGTTCCACTCTATATACCATGTCACTGGTCATATCCTCACATGGTCTCTCCTATCACTGCTATGAGGATGGACCTCTCCTCTCCTCTCTTTAGACCAAGTCACTCAGCTCTGTCATGTCCTCACATGGTCTCTCCTACATTTGCTATACAGATGACTTTTCTCCTTCCTCTCCTCTGACTCCCAGGTGGCGACACGCATATTTCAACTTGGAAGTCGGTCCACCACGTCAAGGTCTATATCGACAAGACAGTGCTGCTCTTACTCCCGGGGAATGCCTGCCCGTTCAAAGACCTTGCTATCACAGTTGACAACTCCACAGTGTTGTCCTCCCAGAGTGCAAAGAACCTGGCATGACCCTGGATAACACTCTGTCATTCTCTGCAAACATCAAAACAGTGATTCACTCCCGCAGGTTCCTGCTCTACTCAGTGTTGTCTGGGCTCCCAGCTTGTGCCATTAAACCCCTGCAATTTATCCAAAACGCTGCAATCCACTTGGTTTTCAACCTTCCTCAATTCTCCCATGTTACCGCACTCCTCCGCACACTACACTGGCTTGCAGTTGAAACTCACATCCACTACAACACCATGGTGTTTACCTACGGAGCAGCAAGAGAAACTGCCCTTCCCTACCTTCAGGCTATGATCAAACCCTACACCCCAACCCGAGCACTCTGTTCTGGTGGAACCAGGTTCCCCCTGAAGCTAGGACAGCAGAGTCCCTGCCCATGTTCCCAAAAACATCTGAAACATCTTCAAAGAGTGTCGTAAATAACCCCACAGCACCCCCCTGGCATTCCGTGTCCCAATGCACTGGCTCAGAGGGGACAGTCACACAATCCCTGTCTCGCTCCCTCTCCAGATCAGAGGTCAGTTTTAAAGGCCGTACCTAACGCCACTCTGGCAGCGGAGGCGTCGTAGTTGACCCAGAAGGAGACCCAGGACAGGATGGTGATCAGGATGGAGGGCATGTACGTCTGCAGGATGAAGTAGCCGATGTTCCTCTTTAGCTTGAAGCTCAGAGACAGACGTGGGTAGGCACCTGTAGGGAAAACAATGTTGCGTCTTATTTCAAGACAGACATACAGAATGGACTGGACTGGACTAGACTGTACTACCTAGAGACAGTCTTGGGTAGAGGCACCTGTCTATAGGAACACAACGTAGTAAAAAAGTGGGAGAAGATGGAAAAAAGGTGACGGTACTGCTGCTTAGCTCAAGCGGCACAAACACAGTGATAGGCCTATCTTATTTTGTGGCTTGTTTCACGTTCCCATAGCAACGGCAGTTTGTGTCACCATGGTAACAAGCAGGCCTGGACCAAAGTCCAAATGATTTGTTCGCAACTTAGCATTGAGACCACAATGGAAATGGAAATTTAAATTTCTCAGTATAATAATAATAATAAATGTTTATTCTTCGATGACATTACAGTTTCATTACAGTTTCTCAATCATCAAATACTCAGAATAGACAGTAGTCTATAGCTTAATTAATAGAGTAGACAGTAGTCTATAGCTTCAGTAATAGAGTAGACAGTAGTCTATAGCTTCAATAACTCTCTAATACCTGATCACTACACTACAGGACCCCAGACAATAACTATTATACTGGATCACAGGACCACTACACTGCAGTACCCCAGACAATAAATATTATACTGGATCACAGGACCACTACAGTACCTCAGACAATAACTATTATACTGGATCACAGCACAGGACCACTACACTACAGGACCCCAGACCATAACTATTATTCTGGATCACTCTTCAATAAGGTTCAGGGTGTTTGTTGGAGTGTTTGAGTACCTGAAAACTACATCACAATACAATACACAGGAACATAACATTTTGGAGGGAGCTGGGAGAGAGATTGTTGCGTAGTAAAACAAAAAGTTACAATAAAGTTTGAGGTAATGGAAACATCAGAGGCAGTTGGTCTGGTTTCTCTAACAAACAACGGAAACTTCATCAGAGACAGTTGGTCTGGTTTCTCTAACAAACAACGGAAACTTCATCAGAGGCAGTTGGTCTGGTTTCTCTAACAAACAACGGAAACTTCGACAGAGACAGTTGGTCTGGTTTCTCTAACAAACAACGGAAACTTCATCAGAGACAGTTGGTCTGGTTTCTGGAAACTTCATCAGAGGCAGTTGGTCTGGTTTCTGGAAACTTCATCAGAGGCAGTTGGTCTGATTTCTCTAACAAACAACAGAAACTTCATCAGAGGCAGTTGGTCTGGTTTCTCTAACAAACAACAGAAACCTCAGAGGCAGTTGGTCTGGTTTCTCTAACAAACAACAGAAACTTCATCAGAGCCAGTTGGTCTGGTTTCTGGAAACTTCATCAGAGGCAGTTGGTCTGGTTTCTGGAAACTTCATCAGAGGCAGTTGGTCTGATTTCTCTAACAAACAACAGAAACTTCATCAGAGGCAGTTAGTCTGGTTTCTGGAAACTTCATCAGAGGCAGTTGGTCTGGTTTCTGGAAACTTCATCAGAGGCAGTTGGTCTGGTTTCTCTAACAAACAACAGAAACTTCATCAGAGGCAGTTGGTCTGGTTTCTCTAACAAACAACGGAAACTTTAGAGGCTGTTGGTCTGGTTTTGTCTAACAAACAAAAAACTAATCACAAAGAGTGCGACAATTTTTTTGATAATGATACCAAACACGGGGACTGTATAATATGATCATGATAAGTTTTGCAGTGTTACATTAAGTTCCACAAAACTCCCAAGTTTCCCAGAAATCCTAGTTGGAGGATTCTAGATTCCCTCCTGATACCGGAAATCGTCAAACCTAGGTTTTCTGTAAAAGCAACCCTAATCATGGCTCTCCATGGCCGTTACTGTACCTGTGGAAAAGACCACATTCCTGGAAACCAGTTTGTAGTCCACGATGGAGAACTGAGGCAGCTCGATGCGAGTCACTCCTGTCACAGCATTCTCCCCCCCTTTCCAGTAGAACTCGATGTCATCTGTGGTGTAGCCATCTGTCACACAGAAACACAGGCATGCGCCATACTTAGTTCTCTACTCAACATAATACAAATCATAGTGGAATCTAGTTAACTATGCGAGTCTGACGAGAAATAATGTATTGTAGGTTATCCCTGCTATTGAATGCAGTGAACTACTAAACATGTGCGAATGAAAGTAAAATATTAGGTTACCGAAGCCAACACACTAAAGCACTAACTTACACTAGCCTTGTCATTCATTTAGTTGACACATTAAGATGACTCATCTATTTCATTAGCATTCAGGCTAAGTGATATTTGTGGCTCGTGATGACAATGGCACCCTATGTCATGTTTGTCATTTATTATCATGTCTTGTCCCTGTGCTCCCCATTCTATTCGTTTCCCTCTGCTGGTCTTATTAGGTTCTTTCCCTCTTTCTATCCCTCTCTCTCCCCCTCCCTCTCTCACTCTCTCGCTCTCTCTTCTCTCTATCGTTCCGTTCCTGCTCCCAGCTGTTCCTATTCCCCTAATCATCATTTAGTCTTCCCACACCTGTTCCCGATCCTTTCCCCTGATTGGAGTCCCTATTTATTCCTTTGTGTTCCGTTCCTGTCCTGTCGGTTCCTTGTTTAGAATTCAGTGCTGTGATTGTGTATAGTGATTGTGTATCGCCCTGTCCTGTAATATATAGGCCTGCGCCTACCCGAAGCGACCTGGTCTGTGGCCGCTTCTCCTGTTATTCCCCTCTACAGACTAGAGGATTTCTGTTATTCCCTGTTTGGACTTGAATAAACTCTGTTTCTGTTAAGTCGCTTTTGGGTCCTCTTTCACCTGCATGACACCCTATTCCAGATCAAAAGTAGTGTACTATATAGGGAATAGGGCTCTGGTCTATAGTGGTGTAATATATAGGGAATAGCGCTCTGGTCTATAGTAGTGTACTATATAGGGAATAGGGCTCTGGTCTAAAGTAGTCCACTATATAGGGAATAGGGCTCTGGTCTAAAGTAGTCCACTATATAGGGAATAGGGCTCTGGTCTAAAGTAGTGTACTATATAGGGAATAGGGTTCTGGTCTAAAGTAGTGCACTATATAGGGAATAGGGTTCTGGTCTAGAGTAGTGTACTATATAGGGAATAGGGTTCTGGTCTAAAGTAGTGCACTACATAGGGAATAGGGCTCTGGTTTAAAGTAGTGCACTATATAGGGAATAGGGTTCTGGTCTAGAGTAGTGTACTATATAGGGAATAGGGTTCTGGTCTAAAGTAGTGCACTATATAGGGAATAGGGCTCTGGTCTAAAGTAGTGCACTATATAGGGAATAGGGTTCTGGTCTAGAGTAGTGTACTATATAGGGAATAGGGCTCTGGTCTAGGTTAAGTAATCCCTCTCACCCCACCCCCCTAAGTTTTAGATGCACTATTGTTAAGTGACTGTCCCACTGGAATAGGGCTTTGTAAGTCTCTGGTCTAAATGTAAATGTAATGTAAATGTAAAGTAGTGCACTATATAGAGAATAGGGCTCTGGTCTAAAGTAGTGCACTATATAGGGAATAGGGTTCTGGTCTAGAGTAGTGTACTATATAGGGAATAGGGCTCTGGTCTAAAGTAGTGCACTATATAGGGAATAGGGCTCTGGTCTAAAGTAGTGCACTATATAGGGAATAGGGCTCTGGTCTAAAGTAGTGCACTATATAGGGAATAGGGTTCCATTTTGGACATAGCCTGACAGTGTTTCCAGTCTCATTGGTAGGCAGACCAACAGATACGCTGTTTACGGCTGTTCATAAGTGACCTTCAGCAGTTTTATGGGGAGACATGTACTGATGAGTAAGGAGACATCATAGATAAAGTACAGAGTCCACTCTATCGATCTCTCTCGTGATCTCCTCTTCAGAGGACTCTATCACCGCCTGGTATGGCAACTGCACCGCCTGGTATGGCAACTGCACCGCCTGGTATGGCAACTGCACCGCCTGGTATGGCAACTGCACCGCCTGGTATGGCAACTGCACCGCCTGGTATGGCAACTGCACACTACCTGCCCTTCAGGACACCTACAGCGTTGGATGTCACAGGAAGGGCAAAAAGATAATCAAGGACCTCAGCCACCCGAGAAAAGGCCTGTTCAACCCGCTACCATCCAGAAGGCGAGGTCAGTACAGGTGCATCAAAGATGGGGCCGAGAGACTGAAAAACAGCTTCTATCTCAGACTGTTAAATAGCCATACAACAGGTGTAGACCATGAAATGCTTACTTACAGGCCAACAGCGCAGTTCATAATAAAATATTTACTAAATAAACTAAAGGGATAAAAAAATTATACAAAATGAGTAACACAAATGTACAACAATAACAGGCTATTTACAGGTGGTACCGGTACCGAGTTAACGGGGATACAGGTTAGTCAAGGTAATTTGTGAAGTGACTATGAATAGATAATAAACAACAAGTAGTAACAGAAAAATAGGTCAAAAGTAGGCTATGTAGAACAAAAATGCCTCTCTGACTTGTTGAATAACAAATAACTTTGACTCTATTAAAAGGGAATTTCTAGTTGGAACATTCAAGAATGCAAATTGGAAGAAGGTGAACGGAAAGGCTCTGGAGCAACGAACTACCCTTGCTGTCTCTGCCTGGCCGGTTCCCCTCTTTCCACTGGGATTCTCTGCCTCTAACCCTATTACAGGGGCTGAGTCACTGGTTTACTGGGGCTCTCTCATGCCGTCCCTGGAGGGGGTGCGTCACCTGAGTGGGTTGATTCACTGTTGTGGTCGTCCTGTCTGGGTTGGCACCCCCCCCCCCCTTGGGTTGTGCCGTGGCGGAGATCTTTGTGGGCTATACTCAGCCTTGTCTCAGGATGGTAAGTTGGTGGTTGAAGATATCCCTCTAGTGGTGTGGGGCTGTGCTTTGGCAAAGTGGGTGGGGTTATATCCTTCCTGTTTGGCCCTGTACGGGGGTGTCCTCGGATGGGGCCACAGTGTCTCCTGACCCCTCCTGTCTCAGCCTCCAGTATTTATGCTGCAGTAGTTTGTGTCGGGGGGCTAGGATCAGTTTGTTATATCTGGAGTACTTCTCCTGTCCTATTCGGTGTCCTGTGTGAATTTAAGTGTGCTTTCTCTAATTCTCTCTTTCTGTCTCTCTCTCGGAGGACCTGAGCCCTAGGACCATGCCCCAGGACTACCTGACATGATGACTCCTTGCTGTCCCCTGTCCACCTGGCCGTGCTGCTGCTCCAGTTTCAACTGTTCTGCCTTATTATTATTCGACCATGCTGGTCATTTATGAACATTTGAACATCTTGGCCATGTTCTGTTATAATCTCCACCCAGCACAGCCAGAAGAGGACTGGCCACCCCACATAGCCTGGTTCCTCTCTAGGTTTCTTCCTAGGTTTTGGCCTTTCTAGTGAGTTTTTCCTAGCCACCGTGCTTCTACACCTGCATTGCTTGCTGTTTGGGGTTTTAGGCTGGGTTTCTGTACAGCACTTTGAGATATCAGCTGATGTACGAAGGGCTATATAAATACATTTGATTTGATTTGACCCACTCCCAAATTGGAATGGGGTCTAGGGTTTCCGGCATGATTGTGTAAAAACAAAGAGGGGGGAGGGGTCAATGTGTAAATAGTTTGGGTGGCCATTTTATTAATTGTTCATCAGTCTTATGTCTTGGGGGTAGAAGCTGTTAAGGAGCCTTTTGGTCCTAGACTTAGTGCTCTGGTACCGCTTGCCATGTGGTAGCAGAGAGAACACTCGTCAGCATACAACTGTTGTGTCGTCAGCAAACGTAATGATGGTGTTGGAGTCGTGCTTGGCCATGCAGCCATGGGTGAACAGGGAGTAGGAGGGGACTGAGCACGCACCCTTGAAGGGCCCCAGTGTTGAGGATCAGCGTGGCAGATGTGTTGCTGCCTACCCTTACCACCTGGGGGCAGCCAGTCAGTAAGTCCAGGATCCAGTTGCAGAGGGAGGTGTTCAGTCCCAGGGTCCTTAGCTTCGTGATGAGCTTTGTGGCACTATGGTGCTTTGTGGGCACCATAACGCAGAGCTGTAGTCAATGAACAGCATTCTCACATAGGTGTTCCTTTTGTCCAGGTGGGAAAGGGCAGTGTGGAGTGCGATTGAGATTTTGTTATCTGTGGATCTGTTGGGGCAGTATGCAATTTGGAGTAGGTCTAGGGTTTCTGGCATGATGGTGTTGATGTGAGCCATGACCAGCCTTTCAACGCACCTCATGGCTACCGGTATGAGTGCTACGGGGCGGTAATCATTTAGGCAGGTTACCTTCGCTTTCTTGGGCACCAAGATGGTCTGTTTGAAACATGTAAGTACTATAGACTCAGTCAGGGAGAGGTTGAAAATGTCAGTGAAGACACTTACCAGTTGGTCCATGCATGCTTTGAGTACATGTCCTGGTAATCTGTCTGGCCCCGCAGATTTGTAAATGTTGACCTATTTAAAGGTCTTGCTCACATCAGCTACGGAGAGTGTGATCACACAGTCATCCGGAACAGCTGGTGCTCTCATACATGCTTCAGTGTTGCTTGCCTCGAAGCGAGCATAAAAGGCACTTAGCTGGTCTGGTAGGTTCGCATCACTGGGCAGCTCGCGACTGAGTTTCCCTTTGTAGCCCATAATAGTCCTGTATTGGCGTTTTCCCTGTTTGATGATTTGTCTGAGGGCATAGCGGGATTTCTTATAAACTTGGGGATTCGAGTCAGCAAACTTTCAGTTACTGGCCCAATGCTCTAACCACTAGGCTACCTGCCGCTCTAGCCTTTAGCTTGGTGCGGATGTTGCTTGTAATCCATGGCTTCTGGTTGGGAAATGTACATACTGTCACTGTGGGGAAAACGTTGTTGATGCACTTATTTATGAAGCCGGTGACTGGCATGCCATTGGATGGATCCGGGAACATATTCCAGTCTGTGCAGGAAAACAGTCCTGTAGTTTATCATTCGCGTCATCTGACCACTTCCATATTGAGTGAGTCACTGGTACTTCCTGCTTTAGTTTTTGCTTGTAAGCAGGAATCCGGAGGATAGAATTATGGTTAGATTTGCCAAATGGAGGGCGAGGGAGAGCTTTGTATGCATCTCTGTGTGTGGAGTAAAGGTGGTCTAGAGTTTTTTTACCCTCTGGTTGCACATGTAACATACTGGTAGAAATGAGGTCAAATGGATTTAAGTTTCCCTGCATTAACGTCCACGGCCACTACATTTACATTTAAGTCATTTAGCAGACGCTCTTATCCAGAGCGACTTACAAATTGGTGCATTCACCTTATGACATCCAGTGGAACAGTCACTTTACAATAGTGCATCTAAAACTTAAGGGGGGGGGGGGGTGAGAGGGATTACTTATCCTATCCTAGGTATTCCTTAAAGAGGTGGGGTTTCAGGTGTCTCCGGAACCCCCACTAGGAGTGCCACATCTGGATGAGCATTGTATTGCTGGCTTATGGCCTTATAGAGTTGGTTGAATGTGGTCTTAGTGCCAGCAACGGTTTGTGGTGGTAAATAGATGGCTACGAATAATATAGATGAGAACTCTCTTGGTAGATAATGTGGTCTACAGCTTATCATGAGGTATTCTACCTCAAGACTTCTTTAATATTAGACATCGCGCACCAGCAGTTATTGACAAATACACACCCCCGCCCCTCGTCTTAACAGATGTAGCTGCTCTGTCCTGCCGATGCATGGAGAAGCCAGCCAGCTCTATATTATCCGTGTCGTCGTTCAGCCACGTCTTGGTGAAACATACGTCATCGACTGCATCCTTATGTAATACATGTATCACTAGCCACTTTAACTATGCCACTTTGTTTACTTTGTCTACACACTCATCTCATATGTATATACTGTACTCGATACCATCTACTGTATGCTGCTCTGTACCATCACTCATTCATATATCCTTATGTACATATTCCTTATCCCCTTACACTGTGTATATAAGACAGTAGTTTTGGAATCGTTAGTTAGATTACTTGTTGGTTATCACTGCATTGTCGGAACTAGAAGCACAAGCATTTCGCTACACTCGCATTAACATCTGCTAACCATGTGTATGTGACAAATAAAATTGGATTTGATTTGATTTTAAGATGACAGTTTTTAATATCCCGTTGGTAGAATAGTCTTAATCGTAGATCATCCAGTTTGTTTTCCAATGATTGGCTGCACGTTGGCCAATAGTACGGAGGGTAGTGGTGGTTTACCTATTCGTCGGCTAAATCCTTGCACCCGCCCTCCTCCCGCTTTTCTTCCGTCTTTTCCTCACGCTGATGATGGGGATTTGGGCCTTGTCTTGACAAAGCAGTATATCCTTAGAGTTAGACTCATTAAAGAAAAAAGACTCTTCATTCAGTTCGAGGTGAGTAATCGCTGTTCTGATGTCCAGAAGCTCTTTTCGGTCATAAGAGACGATAGCAGCAACATTATGTACAAAATAAGTTACAAACAATGTGGAAAAACCAAATAGCACCGTTGGTTTGGAACCCGTAAAATGACAGCCATCCCCTCCGGCGCAATTATACCGTCACGAGCTGGCCCCCGTCCAGTACCCTGCCCTGAGCTTAGTCACTAGACGGCCCCCGTCCAGTACCCTGCCCTGAGCTTAGTCACCGTCACTAGACGGCTACCACCCGGTTACTCAACCCTGCACCATAGAGGCTGCTGCCTTATGTACATAGAATCACTGGTCACTTTAATAATGTTTACACACTGTTTTACTCATTTCATATGTATATACTGTATTATAGTCAATGCTCATCCTATTCAACTATAGCTGGAAATGTACTATTCGATCCTACAGATATGGACAGTATGTGGATAGAATATATAGTATAGTGTCTATACATCGCATCACATATATATATTTTTTATACACCGGACTCCGACATTGCTTGTCCTAATATTGATATATTTCTTAATTTCATTATATTACTTTTATCTTGTGTGTATTGTTGTGAATTGTTAGATATTACTGCACTGTTGGAGTTAGGAACACTACAGCATTTCCCTACACCCGCAATAACATCTGCTAAATATGTGTATGTGACCAATAATTTGATATCTAGTTTACTCACAGCTCTCGATCTCCAGAGTACAGTTCTGTTCGTCCAGTGGGTATCTCCTCAGGTCCATCATACAGGCAGCCGTCGTTGTTATCCTACATCAAACAGACCAACATTATGACACAGATTAAGAAACAGGCATGGTGCGAGTCCATAAACGTTTCCCTTTATAGTGCACCACTTTTGACCAAGGCCCATAGGGCTCTGGTGAAAACTAGTACACTAGGGAATAGGGTGCCATTTGGGACTGAATAAAAGACAGGCAAACACATCCTACAGAAAGGTACAGACATGCTGATATTTATTTATTTAATTTAACCAGGAAAGTCAGTTAAGAACAAATTCTTATTTACAATGACGGCCAACAACAGCCAAACCTGGACTACGTTGGGCCAATTGTGGGTTCCCACAACTATGGGACTCCCAATCACGGCCGGTTGTGATACAGCCTAGATACAAACCAGGGTGTCTGTGGTGACGCCTCAAGCAATGAGATGCAGTGCCTTAGACTGCTGCGCCACTCGGGAGCCCTGATAGACAGAGTGAAAATACTGGACTGGCCTCCTGAACAGGAACGACAAGCTCAGATTCTCCGTACCTTAGCACACATGCACACACCCACACCAATGAGAATGTCAGCCCTTTTCCAGCTGCCACCTCCAGAGCTAGAAAGAGCTGTGTGGTTTCTATTTGTCTGTGTTGAACCAACAACGCGAAGCCCTGAACACGCAGGTCCTGAAGAAACCTCTGGTTGAAACATGAACCCACTACAGCAGTCTCTTCTGGAGGTGTGCCCTGGCACTGGTCTGACTCACTAAGACAACACATACGTTAATAGAGAGCCATTGGCCTGGTCTCAATGAGCCAACACACTCCCTGTCTGGTCCGATGTGGCCTGGTCTCAATGAGCCAACACACTCCCTGTCTGGTCCGATGTGGCCTGGTCTCAATGAGCCAACACACTCCCTGTCTGGTCCGATGTGGCCTGGTCTCAATGAGCCAACACACTGCCTGTCTGGTCCGATGTGGCCTGGTCTCAATGAGCCAACACACTCCCTGTCTGGCCCGATGTGGCCTGGTCTCAATGAGCCAACACACTCCCTGTCTGGTCCGATGTGGCCTGGTCTCAATGAGCCAACACACTCCCTGTCTGGTCCGATGTGGCCTGGTCTCAATGAGCCAACACACTGCCTGTCTGGTCCGATGTGGCCTGGTCTCAATGAGCCAACACACTGTCTGTCTGGTCCGATGTGGCCTGGTCTCAATGAGCCAACACACTGCCTGTCTGGTCCGATGTGGCCTGGTCTCAATGAAACAACACACTCCCTGTCTGGTCCGATGTGGCCTGGTCTCAATGAAACAACACACTCCCTGTCTGGTCCGATGTGGCCTGGTCTCCATGAACAAACACACTGCCTGGCTGGTCCGATGTGGCCTGGTCTCAATGAAACAACACACTCCCTGTCTGGTCCGATGTGGCCTGGTCTCCATGAACCAACACACTGCCTGGCTGGTCCGATGTGGCCTGGTCTCAATGAAACAACACACTCCCTGTCTGGTCCGATGTGGCCTGGTCTCAATGAGCCAACACACTGCCTGTCTGGTCCGAAGTGGACTGTTTAAATGAGCCAATACCCTGCCTGTCTGGTCTGATGTGGACTGTTTAAATGAGCCAACACACTCATTACTACAGGGAATGTTGGAAGCATAAGTAAGCCTTGTCTGAGCCAAAGTCTACCTAGGTTCACTAAATGGGGCAGAGACTAGGTTCACTAAACGGGGCAGAGACTAGGAACCCAGATATTCCTATCTAAACTGATCCTGAAAAGCTTCATCAGATGGCCTACCTCTAAAACACCAGATATTCTGAGATTACATATCTGTGATGGTTTAGCCTCGGTCTGAGAGGCTCCCCGACTGTGTCCCGAATGACTCCTTATTTCCTAAGTAGTACACTACTTTTGGCCAGGGCCCGCATAGTGCTTTGGTCAAAAGTAGTGTACTATACAGGAAATAGAGTTCCATTTGGAACTGAGGGGCTTCCCAAAATGGCTTCCTGCATCAGTTAGATGTCCAGGATGGAGAGACGTGTGTGAGTCTCTGAATGTAGTCATACGACCACTTTACCAGGAAAACACATGGGCATTTCTCCATTAACGGCCTCCTAACAGACCAGCAAATCATCTCTTCCGCTATCCATTAAATCAGATCAGTCTCTTCCTTCCTGGATAGGTTGAGCTCTTCTCTTCCTGAGTTGTTAGTACTCTGTTGGGATGCCATGATGCATCCGATGGCCTATTGCTAATACAAGCTTCTGATAGGAAAAGGGGGATATCTGTGTATATACCATGTATATAATATACTGCTACATATATACCATGTATATAATATACTGCTACATATATACCATGTATATAATATACTGCTACATATATATACCATGTATATAATATACTGCTACATATATACCATGTATATAATATACTGCTACATATATACCATGTATATAATATACTGCTACATATATACACCATGTATATAATATACTGCTACATATATACACCATGTATATAATATACTGCTACATATATACACCATGTATATAATATACTGCTACATATATACACCATGTATATAATATACTGCTACATATATACACCATGTATATAATATACTGCTACATATATACACCATGTATATAATATACTGCTACATATATACACCATGTATATAATATACTGCTACATATATACACCATGTATATAATATACTGCTACATATATACACCATGTATATAATATACTGCTACATATATACACCATGTATATAATATACTGCTACATATATACACCATGTATATAATATACTGCTACATATATACACCATGTATATATATATACTGCTACATATATACACCATGTATATAATATACTGCTACATATATACACCATATAATATATAATATACTGCTATATATATACATATATGTATATAATATACTGCTACATATATACCATATATATAATATACTGCTACATATATACCATATATATAATATACTGCTACATATATACCATATATATAATATACTGCTACATATATACCATGTATATAATATACTGCTACATATATACCATGTATATAATATACTGCTACATATATACCATGTATATAATATACTGCTACATATATACCATGTATATAATATACTGCTACATATATACCATGTATATAATATACTGCTACATATATACCATGTATATAATATACTGCTACATATATACCATGTATATAATATACTGCTACATATATACCATATATATAGACGGTACTAACCTCAGATGAGACGTGTGTGTGTGTGTGTGTGTGTGTGTGTGTGTGTGTGTATGTATATATATATATGTATATATATATATATGTATATGTATATGTATATGTATATATATATATACATACATATATACATACATATATACATATATATACATATGTATATATATATATATATATACATATACATATATACATATATATATACATATATATATATATATGTATATATATATATATATATACATATATATATATGTATATGTATATGTATATGTATATATATATATATATATATATATATATATATATATGTATATATATATATATATACATATGTATATATATATATATGTATATATATATGTATATGTATATGTATATGTATATATATATATATATATATATATATGTATATATGTATATATGTATATATATATATATATCATGTATATATATATATATATATATATATAGCTGTGCCGGATGGAGATTATAACAGAACGTGGCCAAGATGTTCAAATGTTCATAAATATAGCATGTTGAATAATAGTAAGGCAGACAGTATATATATATACGTATATATATATGTATATATAGGTATATATATATATATATATATATATATATATATATATATATATATGTATATATATATATATATATATATATATATAGACAGTACTAACCTCAGTCCGTAGAGCACGGTGCCGTCCGGATGCAGTCGGATCATACGGTTCTTCACGGTGACCCCATGCACAAAGGACTTCTTATCATTGAGGAAGTAGGTGTCGGGGACCCAGAGCTGGTCGGCGACCCGGTTATCCAGCGTCAGGTTGAGGGGAATCCCAGCGTACGCCAGCCTCTTGTCCCTCCAGTACTGCTGGAAGTACATGGTCAACGTGTAGTCCTGGAGACGCACAGAGAATTAGAGCAGTCGTATCATGGTTTCCCATCTACAGAACCAGTCAAACGTTTGGATACAACAACTCATTCAAGGGTTTTTCTTTATTTTTACTATTTTCCACATTGTAGAATAATATTGAAAACGTCAAAACTATGAAATAACACATATGGAATCTTGTAGTAACCAAAAAAGTTTAAAATAAATCCAAATATATTTTATATTTGAGATTCTTTAAAAAAAAGTAGCCACCATTTGCCGTGATGACAACTTTGCACACTCTTGGCATTCTCTCAACCAGCTTCATGAGGAATGCTTTTCCAACAGTCTGAAGGAGTTCCCACATATGCTGAGCACTTGTTGGCTGCTTTTCCTTCACTCTGCTGTCCAACTCATCCTGAACCATCACAATTGGGTTGAGGTCGAATGATTGTGGAGGCCAGGTCATCTAATGCAGGGCGGCAGGTAGCCTAGTGGTTAGAGTGTTGGGCCAGTCACCGAAAGGTTGCTGGGCCAGTCATAAGTAAAGACAGTTAACCCACTGCTCCCCGGGCGTTAGACGTGGATGTCGAAAGGATTGCTGGATCAAAAGCACAAGACAAATTTCAGATCAAATCAAATCAAATTTATTTATATAGCCCTTCGTAAAAATCTGTCCTAAAACCCCAAACAGCAATGCAGTAAAGACAGTTAACCCACTGCCAAAACCCCTAGAGAGGAACCGGGCTATGTGGGGTGGCCAGTCCGGCTGTGCCGGGTAGAGATTATAACAGAACATGACCAAGATGTTCATGTTCATAAATGACCAGCATGGTCAAATAATAATAAGGCAGAACAGTTGAAACTGGAGCAGCAGCACAGTCAGGCAGCCCCCCTCCGACACCTCTCTGATTCAAAGGGGGAGCAAGGAGTCATCATGTCAGGTAGTCCTGGGGCATGGTTCTAGGGCTCAGGTCCTTGGAAGAAACAGGTTGAGACTTTGAAGCATAAAATTTAAGCAAACAGATGGTGTAAAGAATGTAATGCTTTGTACTGGATAAAACTAAAAGGCAGGTTCCAGTCAGGATTCTAGCAGAACATGCCAAGATTTCAAATGTTCACTAACTGGAGACAAATTTCAGATCAAATCAAAGTCAAATTTAGTTTATATTTTCCTGAGAGAGTAAAGGTTTAGAGCTGATTCTCAAAGTGCTGCCCCCGACAGAAGACAGGAGGGGTTTGGCCCCATCCGAGGACACACAGGGCCAAACAGTGAAGGATAAAAGCACAGCCCCAAACAGTCTTCAAACAATGCAGGACAAGGCCGAGTAGCACAAAGATCTCCGAAGCAACCCTTTGGGGGGAACCCAGACAGTGGTTGAAAAACCCAGGTGACCCTCCCCCCCAGGGACGGCACGGAGAGCCCCAGCAAAGTGACTCAGGGTTAGAGGCAAAATCCTTGAAAAGGGGAACCGGTTTAAGGGCGGCCCAGATTATTTTCATCAGACTTGTGACCCAAAGAGATGATAGTAAAGACTAAAACACTGACATGGGTAAGACCGTCTCTTCATAAAAAGACCTGATCCTTAGGTCCTGGCAGAGTTAAGTGCAGACTCAGGACAACTGAGGTTTGGAGGAATAAAACGAAATCAGGTTTAAAGAGGAGTCACTGGAGTAATTTGGTTCTTTCTAATAATCATAGATCTTTTCCTCAAAGAAAAGTTCATGAATATATCACTGCTAAAGTGCAAGTCATCCTCTCTTCTGGGGAATGCTGCTTTTTAGTTAGCTTTGCCACAGTATCAAAAAAATGGAATTTGAATCAATAGTAGATTGTTCTTATTTTCCTCAATTAAGTTAGAAAAAAATGTACAGTAGGACAAACATCGGACTGCAGCAGTAAGGGCTCTTCGGTACTGCACGGTACCATCCTTCCAAGCTAGTCGGAAGACTTCCAGTTTGGTGTGGCGCCATTTCCGTTCCAATTTTCTGGAAGCTTGCTTCAGAGCTCGGGTATTTTCTGTGTACCATGGAGCTAGTTTCTTATGAGACATTTTTTTAGTTTTTAGGGGTGCAACTGCATCTAGGGTATTGACAGATAAGACCTAAACCAGGTTAAATTGAGATCCTCAGTTAGGTGGTTAACAGGAGGAGCACGAGGACAGATTTTTGTCCCACCTCTGGCTATGATGGGGTCCTTGGGTCTTCAGGCAGAGGGAGTCTGGAAGGGCATCCGAAGGAATCTTTGTGTTGTCTCCAGTGAATTTATAGCAACGACTTTTGATGTTCAGTATACAGCTTGGGTTTAGGGGATCTGAGAGATATAGTACAGATTATTTGTTGCAATTGCAAACGTAATAAAATGGTGGTCTGATAGTCCAGGATTATGAGGAAAACATTAAGATCCACAACATTTATTCCATGAGACATTTTTTAGTTTTTAGAACTGCATCTAGGGTATTGCGCAAGGTTAAATTGGGAGGCAAAGTCTGACTAGGTTGTCTGTGAATTTATAGCAGGTTGGGGTCTGAGCAGATTATGACTGTGAGATCCACAACATGAGTGGGTCCAGAGACATGTTGGACAAAACCCACTGAGTCGATGATGGCTCCAAAAGCCTTTTGGAGTGGGTCTGTGGACTTTTCCATGTGAATATTAAAGTCACCAAAGATTAGAATATTATCTGCAATGACTACAAGGTCTGATAGGAATTCAGGGAACTCAGTGAGAAACGCTGTATATGGCCCAGGAGGCCTGTAAACAGTAGCTATAAAAAGTGATTGAGTAGGCTGCATAGATTTCATGACTAGAAGCTCAAAAGACGAAAACGTCATTTTTTTTTTTGTAAATTGAAATTTGCTATCGTAAATGTTAGCAACACCTCCGCCTTTGCGGGATGCACGGGGGATATGGTCACTAGTGTAGCCAGGAGGTGAGGCCTCATTTAACACAGTAAATTCAGATGAAGTCAGTTGTACAACTGACTAGGTATCCCCCTTTCCATCACTCTCCTCTTTAGTCAAATAGCCCTGACACAGCCTGGAGGTGTGTTTTGGGTCATTGTCCTATTAATAAAACGAATGTCAGTCCCAGTAAGGGAAAACCAGATGGGATGGTGTATCGCTTCATAATGCTGTGATAGCCCTGCTGGTTAAGTGTTCCTTGAATTCTAAATAAATCACAGACAGTGTCACCAGCAAAGCACCATCACACCTCCTCCTCCATGCTTCACGGTGGAAACCACACATGCAGTTATCATCTGTTCACCTACTCCTTCTCACAAAGACACGATGTTTCCAACCAAAAATCTAAAATATGGACTCATCAGACCAAAGGACAGATTTCCACCGGTCAAATGTCCATTGATCGTGTTTCTTGGTCCAAGCAAGTCTCTTATTATTGGTGTCCTTTAGTAGTGGTTTCTTTGCAGCAATTCAACCATGAAGGCCTGATTCACGCAGTCTCCTCTGAACAGTTGATGTTGAGATGTGTCTGTTACTTGAACTCTGTGAAGCATTTATTTGGGCTGCAATCTGCGGTGCAGTTAACTCTAATGAACTCATCCTCTGCAGCAGAGGTAACTCTGGGTCTTCCTTTCCTGTGGCGGTCCTCCTGAGAGCCAGTTTCATCATAGGGCTTGATGGTTTTTGCGACTGCACTTGAAGAAACTTTCAAAGTTCTTGACATTGGATTGGCTGACCTTCATGTCTTAAAAAGCAATGACAGACTGTCATTTCTCTTTTCTTATTTGAGTTGTTCTTACCATAATATGGACTTGGTCTTTTACCAAATAGAACTATCTTCTGTATATCCCTCCTACCTTGTCACAACACAACTGATTGGCTCAAACACATTAAGAAGGAAAGAAACTCCACAAATTTACTTTTAACTAGGCACACATGTTAATTGAAATGTATTCCAGGTGACTACCTCATGAAGCTGGTTGAGAGAATGCCAAGCTTGTGCAAAGCTGTCATCAAGGCCAAAAGGTGGCTACTTTGAAGAAACTCAAATATAAAATATATTTTGATTTGTTTAACTTTTTTTTTTGGTTACTACATGATCCTCATCAACTACTGTCGGTTTCAGTTTGTAAGGATGGCCGATAACCTCGTCAACTGAGCCACAGCATCGACACTACTGTCTGTTTCAGTTTGTAAGGATGGCCGATAACCTCGCCATGCCAAGACGCTCCTACAAACTGAATCTTCAAATACAAATAATAACATTATACAACCTGAAGCAGGCTAGGACAGGGTTATAGCAACCTGAAGCAGGCTAGGACAGGGTTATAGCAACCTGAAGCAGGCTAGGACAGGGTTATAGCAACCTGAACCAGGCTAGGACAGGGTTATAACAACCTGAAGCAGGCTAGGACAGGGTTGTAACAACCTGAAGCAGGCTAGGACAGGGTTGTAACAACCTGAACCAGGCTAGGACAGGGTTATAACAACCTGAAGCAGGCTAGGACTGTGTTGTAACAACCTGAAGCAGGCTAGGACAGGGTTGTAACAACCTGCCACACATCAAGCAACAGAGTCAGGCTGTGAATTATTCAGAAACCATTCTGATCATCTGTCCCAACTGGCAACCTATTCCCTACATAGTGCACTACTCTTCACCAGAGCCCTATGGGGCCGTGGTCAAAAGTAGTGCAACTGTATAGGAAATGGGGTGTCATTTGGGACACAGCCTCTAAGACCGGTTCTACTGTTGAGGGTAATGCTTTTAAAATGGCCCTCTGTGGGCTCGACCACTTAGCTATGCTCTGCTGACTCATTATGAAACTCCTAAAATAGTGGTTACAAAGTTAAGAAGTCAGCAACATAACCAAGCACTCTGGTATTGTATGAATGTATTGTAGTGGTCCTGTCCGTAGCTCGGTTCAATAGAGCATGGCCCTGGCAACACCACAGTTGTGGGTTGAATTCCCACTGGGGTTACATAGCTAAATGTATGGACTGCTGTCACTTTGGAAAACATTTTCTGCTATGTAAATGGAATATATTACTGTCTTGGCCTATGTTACAGTACTGTCTTGGCCTATGTTACAGTACTGTATTGGCCTATGTTACAGTACTGTATTGGCCTATGTTACAGTACTGTATTGGCCTATGTTACAGTACTGTATTGGCCTATGTTACAGTACTGTATTGGCCTATGTTACAGTACTGTATTGGCCTATGTTAGGAGCTAGACACACAACTATTCCACTGCACTGTAGGAGCTAGAAACACAACTATTCCACTGCACTGTAGGAGCTAGAAACACAACTATTCCACTGCACTGTAGGAGCTAGAAACACAACTATTCCACTGCACTGTAGGAGCTAGAAACACAAGCATTCCACTGTACTGTAGGACCTAAAAACACAAGCATTCCACTGCACTGTAGGAGCTAGAAACACAAGCATTCCACTGTAATGTAGGAGCTAGACACACAACTATTCCACTGTACTGTAGGACCTAAAAACACAAGCATTCCACTGCACTGTAGGAGCTAGAAACACAAGCATTCCACTGTATGAGCTAGAAACACAATTATTCCACTGCACTGTAGGAGCTAGAAACACAAGCATTCCACTGTAGGAGCTAGAAACACAAGCATTCCACAGTACTGTAGGAGCTAGAAACACAACTATTCCACTGCACTGTAGGAGCTAGAAACAAGCATTCCACTGTAGGAGCTATTCAAGCATTCCACTGTACTGTAGGAGCTAGAAACACAGCTATTCCACTGTACCGTAGGAGCTAGAAACACAAGCATTCCAGTGTAGGAGCTAGAAACACAAGCATTCCTCTGTACTGTAGGAGCTAGAAACACAAGCATTCCACTGTATGAGCTAGAAACACAATTATTCCACTGCACTGTAGGAGCTAGAAACACAAGCATTCCACTGTAGGAGCTAGAAACACAAGCATTCCACAGTACTGTAGGAGCTAGAAACACAACTATTCCACTGCACTGTAGGAGCTAGAAACAAGCATTCCACTGTAGGAGCTAGAAACACAAGCATTCCACTGTACTGTAGGAGCTAGAAACACAGCTATTCCACTGTACCGTAGGAGCTAGAAACACAAGCATTCCAGTGTAGGAGCTAGAAACACAAGCATTCCTCTGTACTGTAGGAGCTAGAAACACAAGCATTCCACTGTACTGTATGAGCTAGAAACACAAGCATTCCACTGTATGAGCTAGAAACACAAGCACTCCACTGTAGGAGCTAGAAACACAAGCATTCCTCTGTACTGTAGGACCTAGAAACACAAGCATTCCACTGTTCTGTAGGAGCTAGAAACACAAGCATTCCACTGTACTGTAGGAGCTAGAAACACAAGCATTCCACTGTACTGTAGGAGCTAGAAACACAAGCATTCCACTGTACGGTAGGAGCTAGAAACACAAGCATTCCATTGTAGGAGCTAGAAACACAAGCATTCCACTGTAGGAGCTAGAAACACAAGCATTCCTCTGTACTGTAGGAGCTAGAAACACAAGCATTCCTCTGTACTGTAGGACCTAGAAACACAAGCATTCCACTGCACTGTAGGAGCTAGAAACACAAGCATTCCACTGTAATGTAGGAGCTAGACACACAACTATTCCACTGTACTGTAGGACCTAAAAACACAAGCATTCCACTGCACTGTAGGATCTAGAAACACAAGCATTCCACTGTACTGTAGGAGCTAGAAACACAAGCATTACACTGTATGAGCTAGAAACACAAGCATTCCACTGTAGGAGCTAGAAACACAAGCATTCCACTGTACTGTAGGAGCTAGAAACACAGCTATTCCACTGTACCGTAGGAGCTAGAAACACAAGCATTCCAGTGTAGGAGCTAGAAACACAAGCATTCCTCTGTACTGTAGGACCTAGAAACACAAGCATTCCACAGTTCTGTAGGACCTAGAAACACAAGCATGCCACTGAACTGTAGGAGCTAGAAACACAAGCATTCCACTGTACTGTAGGAGCTAGAAACACAAGCATTCCACTGTACGGTAGGAGCTAGAAACACAAGCATTCCATTGTAGGAGCTAGAAACACAAGCATTCCTCTGTACTGTAGGAGCTAGAAACACAAGCATTCCACTGTACTGTAGGAGCTAGAAACACAAGCATTCCACTGTACTGTAGGAGCTAGAAACACAATCATTCCACTGTACTGTTGGAGCTAGAAACACAAGCATTCCACTGTAGGAGCTAGAAACACAAGCATTCCACTGTAGGAGCTAGAAACACAAGCATTCCACTGTAGGAGCTAGAAACACAAGCATTCCTCTGTAGGAGCTAGAAACACAAGCATTCCACTGTACTGTAGGAGCTAGAAACACAAGCATTCCACTGTACTGTAGGAGCTAGAAACACAAGCATTCCACTGTAATGTAGGAGCTAGACACACAACTATTCCACTGTACTGTAGGACCTAAAAACACAAGCATTCCACTGCACTGTAGGATCTAGAAACACAAGCATTCCACTGTACTGTAGGAGCTAGAAACACAAGCATTCCACTGTATGAGCTAGAAACACAAGCATTCCACTGTAGGAGCTAGAAACACAAGCATTCCACTGTACTGTAGGAGCTAGAAACACAGCTATTCCACTGTACTGTATGAGCTAGAAACACAAGCACTCCACTGTAGGAGCTAGAAACACAAGCATTCCTCTGTACTGTAGGACCTAGAAACACAAGCATTCTACTGTTCTGTAGGACCTAGAAACACAAGCATGCCACTGAACTGTAGGAGCTAGAAACACAAGCATTCCACTGTACTGTAGGAGCTAGAAACACAAGCATTCCACTGTACGGTAGGAGCTAGAAACACAAGCATTCCATTGTAGGAGCTAGAAACACAAGCATTCCACTGTAGGAGCTAGAAACACAAGCATTCCACTGCACTGTAGGAGCTAGAAACACAAGCATTCCACTGTACTGTATGAGCTAGAAACACAAGCATTCCACTGTACTGTAGGAGCTAGAAACACAAGCATTCCACTGCACTGTAGGAGCTAGAAACACAAGCATTCCACTGTAATGTAGGAGCTAGACACAACTATTCCACTGTACTGTAGGACCTAAAAACACAAGCATTCCACTGCACTGTAGGAGCTAGAACACAAGCATTCCACTGTACTGTAGGAGCTAGAAACACAAGCATTCCACTGTACTGTAGGAGCTAGAAACACAAGCATTCCACTGTAATGTAGGAGCTAGACACACAACTATTCCACTGTACTGTAGGACCTAAAAACACAAGCATTCCACTGCACTGTAGGATCTAGAAACACAAGCATTCCACTGTACTGTAGGAGCTAGAAACACAAGCATTCCACTGTATGAGCTAGAAACACAAGCATTCCACTGTAGGAGCTAGAAACACAAGCATTCCACTGTACTGTAGGAGCTAGAAACACAGCTATTCCACTGTACCGTAGGAGCTAGAAACACAAGCATTCCAGTGTAGGAGCTAGAAATACAAGCATTCCTCTGTACTGTAGGAGCTAGAAACACAAGCATTCCACTGTACTGTATGAGCTAGAAACACAAGCACTCCACTGTAGGAGATAGAAACACAAGCATTCCTCTGTACTGTAGGACCTAGAAACACAAGCATTCTACTGTTCTGTAGGACCTAGAAACACAAGCATGCCACTGAACTGTAGGAGCTAGAAACACAAGCATTCCACTGTACTGTAGGAGCTAGAAACACAAGCATTCCACTGTACGGTAGGAGCTAGAAACACAAGCATTCCATTGTAGGAGCTAGAAACACAAGCATTCCACTGTAGGAGCTAGAAACACAAGCATTCCACTGCACTGTAGGAGCTAGAAACACAAGCATTCCACTGTACTGTATTCCAAACACAAGCATTCCACTGTAGGAGCTAGAAACACAAGCATTCCACTGTACTGTAGGAGCTAGAAACACAAGCATTCCACTGCAATGTAGGAGCTAGACACAACTATTCCACTGTACTGTACTGCACTGTAGGAGCTAGAAACACAAGCATTCCACTGTACTGTAGGAGCTAGAAACACAAGCATTCCACTGTAATGTAGGAGCTAGACACACAACTATTCCACTGTACTGTAGGACCTAAAAACACAAGCATTCCACTGCACTGTAGGATCTAGAAACACAAGCATTCCACTGTACTGTAGGAGCTAGAAACACAAGCATTCCACTGTATGAGCTAGAAACACAAGCATTCCACTGTAGGAGCTAGAAACACAAGCATTCCACTGTAGGAGCTAGAAACACAAGCATTCCACTGTACTGTAGGAGCTAGAAACACAAGCATTGTAGGAGCTAGAAACACTTCCTCTGTACTGTAGGACACAAGCATTCAACTGTTCTGTAGAAAAAACACAAGCATTCCACTGTACTGTAGGAGCTAGAAACACAAGCATTCCACTGTACTGTAGGAGCTAGAAACACAAGCATTCCACTGTACTGTAGGAGCTAGAAACACAAGCATTCCATTGTAGGAGCTAGAAACACAAGCATTCCACTGTACTGTAGGAGCTAGAAACACAAGCATTCCACTGTACTGTAGGAGCTAGAAACACAAGCATTCCACTGTACTGTAGAGCTAGAAACACAAGCATTCCACTGTACTGTAGGAGCTAGAAACACAAGCATTCCACTGTACTGTAGGAGCTAGAAACACAAGCATTCCACTGTACTGTAGAGCCACTGTACTGTAGAAACACAAGATTCCACTGTAGAAACACAAGCATTCCACTGTAGGAGCTAGAAACACAAGCATTCCACTGTACTGTAGGACCTAGAAACACAAGCATTCCACTGTACTGTAGGAGCTAGAAACACAAGCATTCCACTGAACTGTAGGAGCTAGAAACACAAGCATTCCACTGTACTGTAGGAGCTAGAAACACAAGCATTCCACTGTACTGTAGGAGCTAGAAACACAAGCATTCCACTGTAGGAGCTAGAAACACAAGCATTCCACTGTACTGTAGGAGCTAGAAACACAAGCATTCCACTGTACTGTAGGAGCTAGAAACACAGCATTCCACTGTACTGTAGGAGCTAGAAACACAAGCTATTCCACTGTACCGTAGGAGCTAGAAACACAAGCATTCCACTGTACTGTAGGAGCTAGAAACACAAGCATTCCAGTGTAGGAGCTAGAAACACAAGCATTCCTCTGTACTGTATGAGCTAGAAACACAAGCACTCCACTGTAGGAGCTAGAAACACAAGCATTCCACTGTACTGTAGGAGCTAGAAACACAAGCATTCCACTGTACTGTAGGAGCTAGAAACACAAGCATTCCACTGTACTGTAGGAGCTAGAAACACAAGCATTCCACTAAACTGTAGGAGCTAGAAACACAAGCATTCCACTGTTCTGTAGGAGCTAGAAACACAAGCATTCCACTGTACTGTAGGAGCTAGAAACACAAGCATTCCACTGTACTGTAGGAGCTAGACACACAACTATTCCACTGTACTGTAGGACCTAAAAACACAAGCATTCCACTGCACTGTAGGATCTAGAAACACAAGCATTCCACTGTATGAGCTAGAAACACAAGCATTCCACTGTACTGTAGGAGCTAGAAACACAAGCATTCCACTGTAGGAGCTATAAACACAAGCATTCCACTGTAATGTAGGAGCTAGAACACAAGCATTCCACTGTACTGTAGGAGCTAGAAACACAAGCATTCCACTGTACTGTAGGACCTAAAAACACAAGCATTCCACTGCACTGTAGGAGCTAGAACACAAGCATTCCACTGTACTGTAGGAGCTAGAAACACAAGCATTCCACTGTACTGTAGGAGCTAGAAACACAAGCATTCCACTGTAATGTAGGAGCTAGACACACAACTATTCCACTGTACTGTAGGACCTAAAAACACAAGCATTCCACTGCACTGTAGGATCTAGAAACACAAGCATTCCACTGTACTGTAGGAGCTAGAAACACAAGCATTCCACTGTATGAGCTAGAAACACAAGCATTCCACTGTAGGAGCTAGAAACACAAGCATTCCACTGTAGGAGCTAGAAACACAAGCATTCCACTGTACTGTAGGAGCTAGAAACACAGCTATTCCACTGTACCGTAGGAGCTAGAAACACAAGCATTCCAGTGTAGGAGCTAGAAACACAAGCATTCCTCTGTACTGTAGGAGCTAGAAACAAGCATTCCACTGTACTTTATGAGCTAGAAACACATGCACTCCACTGTAGGAGCTAGAAACACAAGCATTCCTCTGTACTGTAGGACCTAGAAACACAAGCATTCAACTGTTCTGTAGGACCTAGAAACACAAGCATGCCACTGAACTGTAGGAGCTAGAAACACAAGCATTCCACTGTAACTGTAGGAGCTAGAAACACAAGCATTCCACTGTACGGTAGGAGCTAGAAACACAAGCATTCCATTGTAGGAGCTAGAAACACAAGCATTCCTCTGTACTGTAGGAGCTAGAAACACAAGCATTCCTCTGTACTGTAGGAGCTAGAAACACAAGCATTCCACTGTACTGTATGAGCTAGAAACACAAGCATTCCACTGTACTGTAGGAGCTAGAAACACAAGCATTCCACTGTACTGTAGGAGCTAGAAACACAAGCATTCCACTGTACTGTAGGAGCTAGAAACACAAGCATTCCACTGTAGGAGCTAGAAACACAAGCATCCCACTGTAGGAGCTAGAAACACAAGCATTCCACTGTAGGAGCTAGAAACACAAGCATCCCACTGTAGGAGCTAGAAACACAAGCATTCCACTGTAGGAGCTAGAAACACAAGCATTCCACTGTAGGAGCTAGAAACACAAGCATTCCTCTGTAGGAGCTAGAAACACAAGCATTCCACTGTACTGTAGGAGCTAGAAACACAAGCATTCCACTGAACTGTAGGAGCTAGAAGCACAAGCATTCCACTGTACTGTAGGAGCTAGAAACACAAGCATTCCACTGTACTGTATGAGCTAGAAACACAAGCATTCCACTGTAGGAGCTAGAAACACAAGCATTCCACTGTACTGTAGGAGCTAGAAACACAAGCATTCCACTGTACTGTAGGAGCTAGAAACACAGCTATTCCACTGTACCGTAGGAGCTAGAAACACAGCTATTCCACTGTACCGTAGGAGCTAGAAACACAGCTATTCCACTGTACCGTAGGAGCTAGAAACACAAGCATTCCAGTGTAGGAGCTAGAAACACAAGCATTCCTCTGTACTGTATGAGCTAGAAACACAAGCACTCCACTGTAGGAGCTAGAAACACAAGCATTCCTCTGTACTGTAGGACCTAGAAACACAAGCATTCCACTGTACTGTAGGAGCTAGAAACACAAGCATTCCACTGTACTGTAGGAGCTAGAAACACAAGCATTCCACTAAACTGTAGGAGCTAGAAACACAAGCATTCCACTGTTCTGTAGGAGCTAGAAACACAAGCATTCCACTAAACTGTAGGAGATAGAAACACAAGCATTCCACTGTACTGTAGGAGCTAGACACACAACTATTCCACTGTACTGTAGGACCTAAAAACACAAGCATTCCACTGCACTGTAGGATCTAGAAACACAAGCATTCCACTGTATGAGCTAGAAACACAAGCATTCCACTGTACTGTAGGAGCTAGAAACACAAGCATTCCACTGTAGGAGCTATAAACACAAGCATTCCACTGTAATGTAGGAGCTAGAACACAAGCATTCCACTGTACTGTAGGAGCTAGAAACACAAGCATTCCACTGTACTGTAGGACCTAAAAACACAAGCATTCCACTGCACTGTAGGAGCTAGAACACAAGCATTCCACTGTACTGTAGGAGCTAGAAACACAAGCATTCCACTGTACTGTAGGAGCTAGAAACACAAGCATTCCACTGTAATGTAGGAGCTAGACACACAACTATTCCACTGTACTGTAGGACCTAAAAACACAAGCATTCCACTGCACTGTAGGATCTAGAAACACAAGCATTCCACTGTACTGTAGGAGCTAGAAACACAAGCATTCCACTGTATGAGCTAGAAACACAAGCATTCCACTGTAGGAGCTAGAAACACAAGCATTCCACTGTAGGAGCTAGAAACACAAGCATTCCACTGTACTGTAGGAGCTAGAAACACAGCTATTCCACTGTACCGTAGGAGCTAGAAACACAAGCATTCCAGTGTAGGAGCTAGAAACACAAGCATTCCTCTGTACTGTAGGAGCTAGAAACAAGCATTCCACTGTACTTTATGAGCTAGAAACACATGCACTCCACTGTAGGAGCTAGAAACACAAGCATTCCTCTGTACTGTAGGACCTAGAAACACAAGCATTCAACTGTTCTGTAGGACCTAGAAACACAAGCATGCCACTGAACTGTAGGAGCTAGAAACACAAGCATTCCACTGTACTGTAGGAGCTAGAAACACAAGCATTCCACTGAACTGTAGGAGCTAGAAACACAAGCATTCCACTGTACGGTAGGAGCTAGAAACACAAGCATTCCATTGTAGGAGCTAGAAACACAAGCATTCCTCTGTACTGTAGGAGCTAGAAACACAAGCATTCCTCTGTACTGTAGGAGCTAGAAACACAAGCATTCCTCTGTACTGTAGGAGCTAGAAACACAAGCATTCCACTGTACTGTATGAGCTAGAAACACAAGCATTCCACTGTACTGTAGGAGCTAGAAACACAAGCATTCCACTGTACTGTAGGAGCTAGAAACACAAGCATTCCACTGTACTGTAGGAGCTAGAAACACAAGCATTCCACTGTAGGAGCTAGAAACACAAGCATCCCACTGTAGGAGCTAGAAACACAAGCATTCCACTGTAGGAGCTAGAAACACAAGCATCCCACTGTAGGAGCTAGAAACACAAGCATTCCACTGTAGGAGCTAGAAACACAAGCATTCCTCTGTAGGAGCTAGAAACACAAGCATTCCACTGTACTGTAGGAGCTAGAAACACAAGCATTCCACTGTACTGTAGGAGCTAGAAACACAAGCATTCCACTGAACTGTAGGAGCTAGAAGCACAAGCATTCCACTGTACTGTAGGAGCTAGAAACACAAGCATTCCACTGTACTGTATGAGCTAGAAACACAAGCATTCCACTGTAGGAGCTAGAAACACAAGCATTCCTCTGTACTGTAGGAGCTAGAAACAAGCATTCCACTGTACTTTAGGAGCTAGAAACACATGCATTCCACTGTAGTAGGAGCTAGAAACACAAGCATTCCACTGTACTGTAGGACTAGAAACACAAGCATTCCACTGTTCTGTAGGACTAGAAACACAAGCATTCCACTGAACTGTAGGAGCTAGAAACACAAGCATTCCACTGTACTGTAGGAGCTAGAAACACAAGCATTCCTCTGTACTGTAGGAGCTAGAAACACAAGCATTCCATTGTAGGAGCTAGAAACACAAGCATTCCTCTGTACTGTAGGAGCTAGAAACACAAGCATTCCACTGTACTGTAGGAGCTAGAAACACAAGCATTCCTCTGTACTGTAGGAGCTAGAAACACAAGCATATTCCACTGTACTGTAGGAGCTAGAAACACAAGCATTCCACTGTACTGTAGGAGCTAGAAACACAAGCATTCCACTGTACTGTAGGAGCTAGAAACACAAGCATTCCACTGTAGGAGCTAGAAACACAAGCATTCCACTGTAGGACTAGAAACACAAGCATTCCACTGTACTAGAAACACAAGCATCCCACTGTAGGAGCTAGAAACACAAGCATTCCACTGTAGGAGCTGTCCCACTGGAGCTAGAAACACAAGCATTCCACTGTACTGTAGGAGCTAGAAACACAAGCATTCCACTCTGTAGGAGCTAGAAACACAAGCATTCCACTGTACTGTAGGAGCTAGAAACACAAGCATTCCACTGAACTGTAGGAGCTAGAAGCACAAGCATTCCACTGTACTGTAGGAGCTAGAAACACAAGCATTCCACTGTAATGTAGGAGCTAGAACACAAGCATTCCACTGTACTGTAGGAGCTAGAAACACAAGCATTCCACTGTACTGTAGGACCTAAAAACACAAGCATTCCACTGCACTGTAGGAGCTAGAACACAAGCATTCCACTGTACTGTAGGAGCTAGAAACACAAGCATTCCACTGTACTGTAGGAGCTAGAAACACAAGCATTCCACTGTAATGTAGGAGCTAGACACACAACTATTCCACTGTACTGTAGGACCTAAAAACACAAGCATTCCACTGCACTGTAGGATCTAGAAACACAAGCATTCCACTGTACTGTAGGAGCTAGAAACACAAGCATTCCACTGTATGAGCTAGAAACACAAGCATTCCACTGTAGGAGCTAGAAACACAAGCATTCCACTGTAGGAGCTAGAAACACAAGCATTCCACTGTACTGTAGGAGCTAGAAACACAGCTATTCCACTGTACTGTAGGAGCTAGAAACACAAGCATTCCAGTGTAGGAGCTAGAAACACAAGCATTCCACTGTAGGAGCTAGAAACACAAGCATTCCACTGTACTGTAGGAGCTAGAAACACATGCACTCCACTGTAGGAGCTAGAAACACAAGCATTCCTCTGTACTGTAGGACCTAGAAACACAAGCATTCAACTGTTCTGTAGGACCTAGAAACACAAGCATGCCACTGAACTGTAGGAGCTAGAAACACAAGCATTCCACTGTACTGTAGGAGCTAGAAACACAAGCATTCCACTGTACTGTAGGAGCTAGAAACACAAGCATTCCACTGTACTGTAGGAGCTAGAAACACAAGCATTCCACTTGTAGGAGCTAGAAACACAAGCATTCCACTGTAGGAGCTAGAAACACAAGCATTCCTCTGTACTGTAGGAGCTAGAAACACAAGCATTCCTCTGTACTGTAGAGCTAGAAACACAAGCATTCCACTGTACTGTATGAGCTAGAAACACAAGCATTCCACTGTACTGTAGGAGCTAGAAACACAAGCATTCCACTGTACTGTAGGAGCTAGAAACACAAGCATTCCACTGTACTGTAGGAGCTAGAAACACAAGCATTCCACTGTAGGAGCTAGAAACACAAGCATCCCACTGTACTGAAACACAAGCATTCCACTGTAGGAGCTAGAAACACAAGCATTCCACTGTAGGAGCTAGAAACACAAGCATTCCACTGTAGGAGCTAGAAACACAAGCATTCCTCTGTACTGGAGCTAGAAACACAAGCATTCCACTGTACTGTAGGAGCTAGAAACACAAGCATTCCACTGTACTGTAGGAGCTAGAAACACAAGCATTCCACTGAACTGTAGGAGCTAGAAACACAAGCATTCCACTGTACTGTAGGAGCTAGAAACACAAGCATTCCACTGTACTGTATGAGCTAGAAACACAAGCATTCCACTGTAGGAGCTAGAAACACAAGCATTCCACTGTACTGTAGGAGCTAGAAACACAAGCATTCCACTGTACTGTAGGAGCTAGAAACACAAGCATTCCACTGTACCGTAGGAGCTAGAAACACAGCTATTCCACTGTACTGTAGGAGCTAGAAACACAAGCATTCCACTGTACCGTAGGAGCTAGAAACACAAGCATTCCAGTGTAGGAGCTAGAAACACAAGCATTCCTCTGTACTGTATGAGCTAGAAACACAAGCACTCCACTGTAGGAGCTAGAAACACAAGCATTCCTCTGTACTGTAGGACCTAGAAACACAAGCATTCCACTGTACTGTAGGAGCTAGAAACACAAGCATTCCACTGTACTGTAGGAGCTAGAAACACAAGCATTCCACTAAACTGTAGGAGCTAGAAACACAAGCATTCCACTGTTCTGTAGGAGCTAGAAACACAAGCATTCCACTAAACTGTAGGAGATAGAAACACAAGCATTCCACTGTACTGTAGGAGCTAGACACACAACTATTCCACTGTACTGTAGGACCTAAAAACACAAGCATTCCACTGCACTGTAGGATCTAGAAACACAAGCATTCCACTGTACTGTAGGAGCTAGAAACACAAGCATTCCACTGTACTGTAGGAGCTAGAAACACAAGCATTCCACTGTAGGAGCTATAAACACAACTATTCCACTGTACTGTAGGAGCTAGAAACACAAGCATTCCACTGTATGAGCTAGAAACACAAGCATTCCACTGTACTGTAGGAGCTAGAAACACAAGCATTCCACTGTACTGTAGGAGCTAGAAACACAAGCATTCCACTGTACTGTAGGAGCTAGAAACACAAGCATTCCACTGTACTGTAGGAGCTAGAAACACAAGCATTCCACTGTAGGAGCTAGAAACACAAGCATTCCTCTGTACTGTAGGAGCTAGAAACACAAGCATTCCACTGTACTGTAGAGCTAGAAACACAAGCATTCCACTGTAGGAGCTAGAAACACAAGCATTCATCTGTACTGTAGGACCTAGAAACACAAGCATTCCACTGTACTGTAGGAGCTAGAAACACAAGCATGCCACTGTACTGTAGGAGCTAGAAACACAAGCATTCCACTGTACTGTAGGAGCTAGAAACACAAGCATTCCACTGTTCTGTAGGAGCTAGAAACACAAGCATTCCACTAAACTGTAGGAGCTAGAAACACAAGCATTCCACTGTACTGTAGGAGCTAGAAACACAAGCATTCCACTGTACTGTAGGACCTAAAAACACAAGCATTCCACTGCACTGTAGGATCTAGAAACACAAGCATTCCACTGTACTGTAGGAGCTAGAAACACAAGCATTCCACTGTATGAGCTAGAAACACAAGCATTCCACTGTAGGAGCTAGAAACACAAGCATTCCACTGTAGGAGCTAGAAACACAAGCATTCCACTGTACCGTAGGAGCTAGAAACACAGCTATTCCACTGTACCGTAGGAGCTAGAAACACAAGCATTCCAGTGTAGGAGCTAGAAACACAAGCATTCCTCTGTACTGTAGGAGCTAGAAACACAAGCATTCCACTGTACTGTATGAGCTAGAAACACAAGCATTCCATTGTAGGAGCTAGAAACACAAGCATTCCACTGTAGGAGCTAGAAACACAAGCATTCCTCTGTACTGTAGGAGCTAGAAATACAAGCATTCCACTGTACTGTAGGAGCTAGAAACACAAGAATTCCACTGTACTGTTGGAGCTAGAAACACAAGCATTCCACTGTAGGAGCTAGAAACACAAGCATTCCACTGTAGGAGCTAGAAACACAAGCATTCCACTGTAGGAGCTAGAAACACAAGCATTCCTCTGTAGGAGCTAGAAACACAAGCATTCCACTGTACTGTAGGAGCTAGAAACACAGCTATTCCACTGTACCGTAGGAGCTAGAAACACAAGCATTCCAGTGTAGGAGCTAGAAACACAAGCATTCCTCTGTACTGTAGGAGCTAGAAACACAAGCATTCCACTGTAGGAGCTAGAAACACAAGCATTCCTCTGTACTGTAGGAGCTAGAAACACAAGCATTCCACTGTACTGTATGAGCTAGAAACACAAGCACTCCACTGTAGGAGCTAGAAACACAAGCATTCATCTGTACTGTAGGACCTAGAAACACAAGCATTCCACTGTACTGTAGGAGCTAGAATCACAAGCATGCCACTGTACTGTAGGAGCTAGAAACACAAGCATTCCACTGTACTGTAGGAGCTAGAAACACAAGCATTCCACTGTTCTGTAGGAGCTAGAAACACAAGCATTCCACTAAACTGTAGGAGCTAGAAACACAAGCATTCCACTGTACTGTAGGAGCTAGACACAACTATTCCACTGTACTGTAGGACCTAAAAACACAAGCATTCCACTGCACTGTAGGATCTAGAAACACAAGCATTCCACTGTACTGTAGGAGCTAGAAACACAAGCATTCCACTGTATGAGCTAGAAACACAAGCATTCCACTGTAGGAGCTAGAAACACAAGCATTCCACTGTACCGTAGGAGCTAGAAACACAGCTATTCCACTGTACCGTAGGAGCTAGAAACACAAGCATTCCAGTGTAGGAGCTAGAAACACAAGCATTCCTCTGTACTGTAGGAGCTAGAAACACAAGCATTCCACTGTACTGTATGAGCTAGAAACACAAGCATTCCATTGTAGGAGCTAGAAACACAAGCATTCCACTGTAGGAGCTAGAAACACAAGCATTCCTCTGTACTGTAGGAGCTAGAAATACAAGCATTCCACTGTACTGTAGGAGCTAGAAACACAAGAATTCCACTGTACTGTTGGAGCTAGAAACACAAGCATTCCACTGTAGGAGCTAGAAACACAAGCATTCCACTGTAGGAGCTAGAAACACAAGCATTCCACTGTAGGAGCTAGAAACACAAGCATTCCTCTGTAGGAGCTAGAAACACAAGCATTCCACTGTACTGTAGGAGCTAGAAACACAGCTATTCCACTGTACCGTAGGAGCTAGAAACACAAGCATTCCAGTGTAGGAGCTAGAAACACAAGCATTCCTCTGTACTGTAGGAGCTAGAAACACAAGCATTCCACTGTACTGTATGAGCTAGAAACACAAGCATTCCACTGTACTGTATGAGCTAGAAACACAAGCATTCCACTGTATGAGCTAGAAACACAAGCACTCCACTGTAGGAGCTAGAAACACAAGCATTCCTCTGTACTGTAGGACCTAGAAACACAAGCATTCCACTGTTCTGTAGGACCTAGAAACACAAGCATGCCACTGAACTGTAGGAGCTAGAAACACAAGCATTCCACTGTACTGTAGGAGCTAGAAACACAAGCATTCCACTGTACGGTAGGAGCTAGAAACACAAGCATTCCATTGTAGGAACTAGAAACACAAGCATTCCACTGTAGGAGCTAGAAACACAAGCATTCCTCTGTACTGTAGGAGCTAGAAACACAAGCATTCCACTGTACTGTATGAGCTAGAAACACAAGCATTCCACTGTACTGTAGGAGCTAGAAACACAACTATTCCACTGCACTGTAGGAGCTAGAAACACAACTATTCCACTGCACTGTATGAGCTAGTAACACAACTATTCCACTGCACTGTAGGAGCTAGACACACAACTATTCCACTGCACTGTAGGAGCTAGAAACACAAGCATTCCACTGCACTGTAGGAGCTAGAAACACAAGCATTCCACTGCACTGTAGGAGCTAGAAACACAAGCATTCCACTGCACTGTAGGAGCTAGAAACACAAGCATTCCACTGTAATGTAGGAGCTAGACACACAACTATTCCACTGTACTGTAGGACCTAAAAACACAAGCATTCCACTGCACTGTAGGAGCTATAAACACAACTATTCCACTGTACTGTAGGAGCTAGAAACACAAGCATTCCACTGTAGGAGCTAGAAACACAAGCATTCCACTGTACTGTAGGAGCTAGAAACACAAGCATTCCACTGTACTGTAGGAGCTAGAAACACAAGCATTCCACTGTACTGTAGGAGCTAGAAACACAAGCATTCCACTGTACTGTAGGAGCTAGACACACAACTATTCCACTGTACTGTAGGACCTAAAAACACAAGCATTCCACTGCACTGTAGGATCTAGAAACACAAGCATTCCACTGTACTGTAGGAGCTAGAAACACAAGCATTCCACTGTAGGAGCTATAAACACAACTATTCCACTGTACTGTAGGAGCTAGAAACACAAGCATTCCACTGTAGAGCTAGAAACACAAGCATTCCACTGTACTGTAGGAGCTAGAAACACAAGCATTCCACTGTACTGTAGGAGCTAGAAACACAAGCATTCCACTGTACTGTAGGAGCTAGAAACACAAGCATTCCACTGTACTGTAGGAGCTAGAAACACAAGCATTCCACTGTAGGAGCTAGACACACAACTATTCCACTGTACTGTAGGAGCTAGAAACACAAGCATTCCACTGCACTGTAGGATCTAGAAACACAAGCATTCCACTGTATGAGCTAGAAACACAAGCATTCCACTGTACTGTAGGAGCTAGAAACACAAGCATTCCACTGTAGGAGCTATAAACACAACTATTCCACTGTACTGTAGGAGCTAGAAACACAAGCATTCCACTGTATGAGCTAGAAACACAAGCATTCCACTGTACTGTAGGAGCTAGAAACACAAGCATTCCACTGTACTGTAGGAGCTAGAAACACAAGCATTCCACTGTACTGTAGGAGCTAGAAACACAAGCATTCCACTGTAGGAGCTATAAACACAACTATTCCACTGTACTGTAGGAGCTAGAAACACAAGCATTCCACTGTACTGTAGGAGCTAGAAACACAAGCATTCCACTGTACTGTAGGAGCTAGAAACACAAGCATTCCACTGTACTGTAGGAGCTAGAAACACAAGCATTCCACTGTACTGTAGGAGCTAGAAACACAAGCATTCCACTGTACTGTAGGAGCTAGAAACACAAGCATTCCACTGTAGGAGCTAGAAACACAAGCATTCCTCTGTACTGTAGGAGCTAGAAACACAAGCATTCCACTGTACTGTATGAGCTAGAAACACAAGCACTCCACTGTAGGAGCTAGAAACACAAGCATTCATCTGTACTGTAGGACCTAGAAACACAAGCATTCCACTGTACTGTAGGAGCTAGAATCACAAGCATGCCACTGTACTGTAGGAGCTAGAAACACAAGCATTCCACTGTACTGTAGGAGCTAGAAACACAAGCATTCCACTGTTCTGTAGGAGCTAGAAACACAAGCATTCCACTAAACTGTAGGAGCTAGAAACACAAGCATTCCACTGTACTGTAGGAGCTAGACACACAACTATTCCACTGTACTGTAGGACCTAAAAACACAAGCATTCCACTGCACTGTAGGATCTAGAAACACAAGCATTCCACTGTACTGTAGGAGATAGAAACACAAGCATTCCACTGTATGAGCTAGAAACACAAGCATTCCACTGTAGGAGCTAGAAACACAAGCATTCCACTGTACCGTAGGAGCTAGAAACACAGCTATTCCACTGTACCGTAGGAGCTAGAAACACAAGCATTCCAGTGTAGGAGCTAGAAACACAAGCATTCCTCTGTACTGTAGGAGCTAGAAACACAAGCATTCCACTGTACTGTATGAGCTAGAAACACAAGCATTCCATTGTAGGAGCTAGAAACACAAGCATTCCACTGTAGGAGCTAGAAACACAAGCATTCCTCTGTACTGTAGGAGCTAGAAATACAAGCATTCCACTGTACTGTAGGAGCTAGAAACACAAGAATTCCACTGTACTGTTGGAGCTAGAAACACAAGCATTCCACTGTAGGAGCTAGAAACACAAGCATTCCTCTGTACTGTAGGAGCTAGAAACACAAGCATTCCACTGTACTGTATGAGCTAGAAACACAAGCATTCCATTGTAGGAGCTAGAAACACAAGCATTCCACTGTAGGAGCTAGAAACACAAGCATTCCTCTGTACTGTAGGAGCTAGAAATACAAGCATTCCACTGTACTGTAGGAGCTAGAAACACAAGAATTCCACTGTACTGTTGGAGCTAGAAACACAAGCATTCCACTGTAGGAGCTAGAAACACAAGCATTCCACTGTAGGAGCTAGAAACACAAGCATTCCACTGTAGGAGCTAGAAACACAAGCATTCCTCTGTAGGAGCTAGAAACACAACTATTCCACTGTACTGTAGGAGCTAGAAACACAAGCATTCCACTGTACTGTAGGAGCTAGAAACACAGCTATTCCACTGTACCGTAGGAGCTAGAAACACAAGCATTCCAGTGTAGGAGCTAGAAACACAAGCATTCCTCTGTACTGTAGGAGCTAGAAACACAAGCATTCCACTGTACTGTATGAGCTAGAAACACAAGCATTCCACTGTACTGTATGAGCTAGAAACACAAGCATTCCACTGTATGAGCTAGAAACACAAGCACTCCACTGTAGGAGCTAGAAACACAAGCATTCCTCTGTACTGTAGGACCTAGAAACACAAGCATTCCACTGTTCTGTAGGACCTAGAAACACAAGCATGCCACTGAACTGTAGGAGCTAGAAACACAAGCATTCCACTGTACTGTAGGAGCTAGAAACACAAGCATTCCACTGTACGGTAGGAGCTAGAAACACAAGCATTCCATTGTAGGAACTAGAAACACAAGCATTCCACTGTAGGAGCTAGAAACACAAGCATTCCTCTGTACTGTAGGAGCTAGAAACACAAGCATTCCACTGTACTGTATGAGCTAGAAACACAAGCATTCCACTGTACTGTAGGAGCTAGAAACACAACTATTCCACTGCACTGTAGGAGCTAGAAACACAACTATTCCACTGCACTGTATGAGCTAGTAACACAACTATTCCACTGCACTGTAGGAGCTAGAAACACAACTATTCCACTGCACTGTAGGAGCTAGAAACACAAGCATTCCACTGCACTGTAGGAGCTAGAAACACAAGCATTCCACTGCACTTCCACCATTCCACTTCCACTTCCATCTGACTGTGCTGCTGCTCCAGTTTCAACTGTTCTGCCTTATTATTATTTGACCATGCTGGTCATTTATGAACATTTGAACATCTTGGTCATGTTCTGTTATAATCTCTACCCGGCACAGCCAGAAGAGGACTGGCCACCCCACATAGCCCGGTTCCTCTCTAGGTTTCTTCCTAGGTTTTGGCCTTTCTAGGGAGTTTTTCCTAGCCACCGTGCTTTTACACCTGCATTGTTTGCTGTTTGGGGTTTTAGGCTGGGTTTCTGTACAGCACTTTGAGATATCAGCTGATGTACGAAGGGCTATATAAATAAATTTGATTTGATTTGATTTGCACTGTAGGAGCTAGAAACACAAGCATTCCACTGCACTGTAGGAGCTAGAAACACAAGCATTCCACTGTAATGTAGGAGCTAGACACACAACTATTCCACTGTACTGTAGGACCTAAAAACACAAGCATTCCACTGCACTGTAGGAGCTATAAACACAACTATTCCACTGTACTGTAGGAGCTAGAAACACAAGCATTCCACTGTATGAGCTAGAAACACAAGCATTCCACTGTACTGTAGGAGCTAGAAACACAAGCATTCCACTGTACTGTAGGAGCTAGAAACACAAGCATTCCACTGTACTGTAGGAGCTAGAAACACAAGCATTCCACTGTACTGTAGGAGCTAGAAACACAAGCATTCCACTGTAGGAGCTAGAAACACAAGCATTCCTCTGTACTGTAGGAGCTAGAAACACAAGCATTCCACTGTACTGTATGAGCTAGAAACACAAGCACTCCACTGTAGGAGCTAGAAACACAAGCATTCATCTGTACTGTAGGACCTAGAAACACAAGCATTCCACTGTACTGTAGGAGCTAGAATCACAAGCATGCCACTGTACTGTAGGAGCTAGAAACACAAGCATTCCACTGTACTGTAGGAGCTAGAAACACAAGCATTCCACTGTTCTGTAGGAGCTAGAAACACAAGCATTCCACTAAACTGTAGGAGCTAGAAACACAAGCATTCCACTGTACTGTAGGAGCTAGACACACAACTATTCCACTGTACTGTAGGACCTAAAAACACAAGCATTCCACTGCACTGTAGGATCTAGAAACACAAGCATTCCACTGTATGAGCTAGAAACACAAGCATTCCACTGTAGGAGCTAGAAACACAAGCATTCCACTGTACCGTAGGAGCTAGAAACACAGCTATTCCACTGTACCGTAGGAGCTAGAAACACAGCTATTCCACTGTACCGTAGGAGCTAGAAACACAAGCATTCCAGTGTAGGAGCTAGAAACACAAGCATTCCTCTGTACTGTAGGAGCTAGAAACACAAGCATTCCACTGTACTGTATGAGCTAGAAACACAAGCATTCCATTGTAGGAGCTAGAAACACAAGCATTCCACTGTAGGAGCTAGAAACACAAGCATTCCTCTGTACTGTAGGAGCTAGAAATACAAGCATTCCACTGTACTGTAGGAGCTAGAAACACAAGAATTCCACTGTACTGTTGGAGCTAGAAACACAAGCATTCCACTGTAGGAGCTAGAAACACAAGCATTCCACTGTAGGAGCTAGAAACACAAGCATTCCACTGTAGGAGCTAGAAACACAAGCATTCCTCTGTAGGAGCTAGAAACACAAGCATTCCACTGTACTGTAGGAGCTAGAAACACAGCTATTCCACTGTACCGTAGGAGCTAGAAACACAAGCATTCCAGTGTAGGAGCTAGAAACACAAGCATTCCTCTGTACTGTAGGAGCTAGAAACACAAGCATTCCACTGTACTGTATGAGCTAGAAACACAAGCATTCCACTGTACTGTATGAGCTAGAAACACAAGCATTCCACTGTATGAGCTAGAAACACAAGCACTCCACTGTAGGAGCTAGAAACACAAGCATTCCTCTGTACTGTAGGACCTAGAAACACAAGCATTCCACTGTTCTGTAGGACCTAGAAACACAAGCATGCCACTGAACTGTAGGAGCTAGAAACACAAGCATTCCACTGTACGGTAGGAGCTAGAAACACAAGCATTCCATTGTAGGAACTAGAAACACAAGCATTCCACTGTAGGAGCTAGAAACACAAGCATTCCACTGTAGGAGCTAGAAACACAAGCATTCCTCTGTACTGTAGGAGCTAGAAACACAAGCATTCCACTGTACTGTATGAGCTAGAAACACAAGCATTCCACTGTACTGTAGGAGCTAGAAACACAACTATTCCACTGCACTGTAGGAGCTAGAAACACAACTATTCCACTGCACTGTATGAGCTAGTAACACAACTATTCCACTGCACTGTAGGAGCTAGAAACACAACTATTCCACTGCACTGTAGGAGCTAGAAACACAAGCATTCCACTGCACTGTAGGAGCTAGAAACACAAGCATTCCACTGCACTGTAGGAGCTAGAAACACAACCATTCCACTGTAATGTAGGAGCTAGACACACAACTATTCCACTGTACTGTAGGACCTAAAAACACAAGCATTCCACTGCACTGTAGGAGCTAGAAACACAAGCATTCCACTGTACTGTAGGAGCTAGAAACACAAGCATTCTACTGTACTGTAGGAGCTAGAAACACAAGCATTCCACTGTAATGTAGGAGCTAGACACACAAGCATTCCACTGTAGGAGCTAGAAACACAAGCATTCCACTGTATGAGCTAGAAACACAAGCATTCCACTGTAGGAGCTAGAAACACAAGCATTCCACTGTACTGTAGGAGCTAGAAACACAGCTATTCCACTGTACCGTAGGAGCTAGAAACACAAGCATTCCAGTGTAGGAGCTAGAAACACAAGCATTCCTCTGTACTGTAGGACCTAGAAACACAAGCATTCCACTGTTCTGTAGGACCTAGAAACACAAGCATGCCACTGAACTGTAGGAGCTAGAAACACAAGCATTCCACTGTACCGTAGGAGCTAGAAACACAAGCATTCCAGTGTAGGAGCTAGAAACACAAGCATTCCTCTGTACTGTAGGACCTAGAAACACAAGCATTCCACTGTTCTGTAGGACCTAGAAACACAAGCATGCCACTGAACTGTAGGAGCTAGAAACACAAGCACTCCACTGTACTGTAGGAGCTAGAAACACAAGCATTCCACTGTACGGTAGGAGCTAGAAACACAAGCATTCCATTGTAGGAGCTAGAAACACAAGCATTCCACTGTAGGAGCTAGAAACACAAGCATTCCTCTGTACTGTAGGAGCTAGAAACACAAGCATTCCACTGTACTGTATGAGCTAGAAACACAAGCATTCCACTGTACTGTAGGAGCTAGAAACACAAGCATTCCACTGTAGGAGCTAGAAACACAAGCATTCCACTGTAGGAGCTAGAAACACAAGCATTCCACTGTAGGAGCTAGAAACACAAGCATTCCTCTGTAGGAGCTAGAAACACAAGCATTCCACTGTACTGTAGGACCTAGAAACACAAGCATGCCACTGTACTGTAGGAGCTAGAAACACAAGCATTCCACTGTACTGTAGGAGCTAGAAACACAAGCATTCCACTGTACGGTAGGAGCTAGAAACACAAGCATTCCACTGTACTGTAGGAGCTAGAAACACAAGCATTCCACTGTAGGAGCTAGAAACACAAGCATTCCACTGTAGGAGCTAGAAACACAAGCATTCCTCTGTAGGAGCTAGAAACACAAGCATTCCACTGTACTGTAGGACCTAGAAACACAAGCATGCCACTGTACTGTAGGAGCTAGAAACACAAGCATTCCAGTGTAGGAGCTAGAAACACAAGCATTCCAGTGTAGGAGCTAGAAACACAAGCATTCCTCTGTACTGTAGGAGCTAGAAACACAAGCATTCCACTGTACTGTAGGAGCTAGAAACACAACTATTCCACTGTACTGTAGGAGCTAGAAACACAAGCATTCCACTGTACTGTATGAGCTAGAAACACAAGCATTCCACTGTACTGTATGAGCTAGAAACACAAGCATTCCACTGTATGAGCTAGAAACACAAGCACTCCACTGTAGGAGCTAGAAACACAAGCATTCCTCTGTACTGTAGGACCTAGAAACACAAGCATTCCACTGTTCTGTAGGACCTAGAAACACAAGCATGCCACTGAACTGTAGGAGCTAGAAACACAAGCATTCCACTGTACTGTAGGAGCTAGAAACACAAGCATTCCACTGTACGGTAGGAGCTAGAAACACAAGCATTCCATTGTAGGAACTAGAAACACAAGCATTCCACTGTAGGAGCTAGAAACACAAGCATTCCTCTGTACTGTAGGAGCTAGAAACACAAGCATTCCACTGTACTGTATGAGCTAGAAACACAAGCATTCCACTGTACTGTAGGAGCTAGAAACACAACTATTCCACTGCACTGTAGGAGCTAGAAACACAACTATTCCACTGCACTGTATGAGCTAGTAACACAACTATTCCACTGCACTGTAGGAGCTAGAAACACAACTATTCCACTGCACTGTAGGAGCTAGAAACACAAGCATTCCACTGCACTGTAGGAGCTAGAAACACAAGCATTCCACTGCACTGTAGGAGCTACAAACACAACCATTCCACTGTAATGTAGGAGCTAGACACACAACTATTCCACTGTACTGTAGGACCTAAAAACACAAGCATTCCACTGCACTGTAGGAGCTAGAAACACAAGCATTCCACTGTACTGTAGGAGCTAGAAACACAAGCATTCTACTGTACTGTAGGAGCTAGAAACACAAGCATTCCACTGTAATGTAGGAGCTAGACACACAAGCATTCCACTGTAGGAGCTAGAAACACAAGCATTCCACTGTATGAGCTAGAAACACAAGCATTCCACTGTAGGAGCTAGAAACACAAGCATCCCACTGTACTGTAGGAGCTAGAAACACAGCTATTCCACTGTACCGTAGGAGCTAGAAACACAAGCATTCCAGTGTAGGAGCTAGAAACACAAGCATTCCTCTGTACTGTAGGACCTAGAAACACAAGCATTCCACTGTTCTGTAGGACCTAGAAACACAAGCATGCCACTGAACTGTAGGAGCTAGAAACACAAGCATTCCACTGTACCGTAGGAGCTAGAAACACAAGCATTCCAGTGTAGGAGCTAGAAACACAAGCATTCCTCTGTACTGTAGGACCTAGAAACACAAGCATTCCACTGTTCTGTAGGACCTAGAAACACAAGCATGCCACTGAACTGTAGGAGCTAGAAACACAAGCACTCCACTGTACTGTAGGAGCTAGAAACACAAGCATTCCACTGTACGGTAGGAGCTAGAAACACAAGCATTCCATTGTAGGAGCTAGAAACACAAGCATTCCACTGTAGGAGCTAGAAACACAAGCATTCCTCTGTACTGTAGGAGCTAGAAACACAAGCATTCCACTGTACTGTATGAGCTAGAAACACAAGCATTCCACTGTACTGTAGGAGCTAGAAACACAAGCATTCCACTGTAGGAGCTAGAAACACAAGCATTCCACTGTAGGAGCTAGAAACACAAGCATTCCACTGTAGGAGCTAGAAACACAAGCATTCCTCTGTAGGAGCTAGAAACACAAGCATTCCACTGTACTGTAGGACCTAGAAACACAAGCATGCCACTGTACTGTAGGAGCTAGAAACACAAGCATTCCACTGTACTGTAGGAGCTAGAAACACAAGCATTCCACTGTACTGGTAGGAGCTAGAAACACAAGCATTCCACTGTACTGTAGGAGCTAGAAACACAAGCATTCCACTGTAGGAGCTAGAAACACAAGCATTCCACTGTAGGAGCTAGAAACACAAGCATTCCTCTGTAGGAGCTAGAAACACAAGCATTCCACTGTACTGTAGGACCTAGAAACACAAGCATGCCACTGTACTGTAGGAGCTAGAAACACAAGCATTCCAGTGTAGGAGCTAGAAACACAAGCATTCCAGTGTAGGAGCTAGAAACACAAGCATTCCTCTGTACTGTAGGAGCTAGAAACACAACTATTCCACTGCACTGTAGGAGCTAGAAACACAACTATTCCACTGCACTGTAGGAGCTAGAAACACAACTATTCCACTGCACTGTAGGAGCTAGAAACACAAGCATTCCACTGCACTGTAGGAGCTAGAAACACAAGCATTCCACTGCACTGTAGGAGCTAGAAACACAAGCATTCCGCTGCACTGTAGGAGCTAGAAACACAAGCATTCCACTGCACTGTAGGAGCTAGAAACACAAGCATTCCACTGTAATGTAGGAGCTAGACACACAACTATTCCACTGTAATGTAGGAGCTAGACACACAACTATTCCACTGTACTGTAGGACCTAAAAACACAAGCATTCCACTGCACTGTAGGATCTAGAAACACAAGCATTCCACTGTACTGTAGGAGCTAGAAACACAAGCATTCCACTGTATGAGCTAGAAACACAAGCATTCCACTGTAGGAGCTAGAAACACAAGCATTCCACTGTACTGTAGGAGCTAGAAACACAGCTATTCCACTGTACCGTAGGAGCTAGAAACACAAGCATTCCAGTGTAGGAGCTAGAAACACAAGCATTCCTCTGTACTGTAGGAGCTAGAAACACAAGCATTCCACTGTACTGTATGAGCTAGAAACACAAGCACTCCACTGTAGGAGCTAGAAACACAAGCATTCCTCTGTACTGTAGGAGCTAGAAACACAAGCATTCCACTGCACTGTAGGAGCTAGAAACACAAGCATTCCACTGTAATGTAGGAGCTAGACACACAACTATTCCACTGTACTGTAGGACCTAAAAACACAAGCATTCCACTGCACTGTAGGAGCTAGAAACACAAGCATTCCACTGTACTGTAGGAGCTAGAAACACAAGCATTCCACTGTACTGTAGGAGCTAGAAACACAACCATTCCACTGTAATGTAGGAGCTAGACACACAACTATTCCACTGTACTGTAGGACCTAAAAACACAATCATTCCACTGCACTGTAGGATCTAGAAACACAAGCATTCCACTGTACTGTATGAGCTAGAAACACAAGCATTCCACTGTATGAGCTAGAAACACAAGCATTCCACTGTAGGAGCTAGAAACACAAGCATTCCACTGTAGGAGCTAGAAACACAAGCATTCCACTGTACTGTAGGAGCTAGAAACACAGCTATTCCACTGCACCGTAGGAGCTAGAAACACAAGCATTCCAGTGTAGGAGCTAGAAACACAAGCATTCCTCTGTACTGTAGGAGCTAGAAACACAAGCATTCCACTGTACTGTATGAGCTAGAAAAACAAGCACTCTACTGTAGGAGCTAGAAACACAAGCATTCCTCTGTACTGTAGGACCTAGAAACACAAGCATTCTACTGTTCTGTAGGACCTAGAAACACAAGCATGCCACTGTACGGTAGGAGCTAGAAACACAAGCATTCCATTGTAGGAGCTAGAAACACAAGCATTCCACTGTAGGAGCTAGAAACACAAGCATTCCACTGTACTGTATGAGCTAGAAACACAAGCATTCCACTGTACTGTAGGAGCTAGAAACACAAGCATTCCACTGTACTGTAGGAGCTAGAAACACAAGCATTCCACTGTATGAGCTAGAAACACAAGCATTCCACTGTAGGAGCTAGAAACACAAGCATTCCACTGTACTGTAGGAGCTAGAAACACAGCTATTCCACTGTACCGTAGGAGCTAGAAACACAAGCATTCCAGTGTAGGAGCTAGAAACACAAGCATTCCTCTGTACTGTAGGACCTAGAAACACAAGCATTCCAGTGTAGGAGCTAGAAACACAAGCATTCCTCTGTACTGTAGGACCTAGAAACACAAGCATTCCACTGTTCTGTAGGACCTAGAAACACAAGCATGCCACTGAACTGTAGGAGCTAGAAACACAAGCATTCCACTGTACTGTAGGAGCTAGAAACACAAGCATTCCACTGTACGGTAGGAGCTAGAAACACAAGCATTCCATTGTAGGAGCTAGAAACACAAGCATTCCCCTGTAGGAGCTAGAAACACAAGCATTCCTCTGTACTGTAGGAGCTAGAAACACAAGCATTCCACTGTACTGTATGAGCTAGAAACACAAGCATTCCACTGTACTGTAGGAGCTAGAAACACAAGCATTCCACTGTAGGAGCTAGAAACACAAGCATTCCACTGTAGGAGCTAGAAACACAAGCATTCCACTGTAGGAGCTAGAAACACAAGCATTCCTCTGTAGGAGCTAGAAACACAAGCATTCCACTGTACTGTAGGACCTAGAAACACAAGCATGCCACTGTACTGTAGGAGCTAGAAACACAAGCATTCCACTGTACGGTAGGAGCTAGAAACAAGCATTCCATTGTAGGAGCTAGAAACACAAGCATTCCACTGTAGGAGCTAGAAACACAAGCATTCCTCTGTACTGTAGGAGCTAGAAACACAAGCATTCCACTGTACTGTATGAGCTAGAAACACAAGCATTCCACTGTACTGTAGGAGCTAGAAACACAAGCATTCCACTGTAGGAGCTAGAAACACAAGCATTCCACTGTAGGAGCTAGAAACACAAGCATTCCACTGTAGGAGCTAGAAACACAAGCATTCCTCTGTAGGAGCTAGAAACACAAGCATTCCACTGTACTGTAGGACCTAGAAACACAAGCATGCCACTGTACTGTAGGAGCTAGAAACACAAGCATTCCAGTGTAGGAGCTAGAAACACAAGCATTCCAGTGTAGGAGCTAGAAACACAAGCATTCCTCTGTACTGTAGGAGCTAGAAACACAACTATTCCACTGTACTGTACTGTAGGAGCTAGAAACACAACTATTCCACTGCACTGTAGGAGCTAGAAACACAACTATTCCACTGCACTGTAGGAGCTAGAAACACAACTAATCCACTGCACTGTAGGAGCTAGAAACACAACTATTCCACTGCACTGTAGGAGCTAGAAACACAAGCATTCCACTGCACTGTAGGAGCTAGAAACACAAGCATTCCGCTGCACTGTAGGAGCTAGAAACACAAGCATTCCACTGCACTGTAGGAGCTAGAAACACAAGCATTCCACTGTAATGTAGGAGCTAGACACACAACTATTCCACTGTAATGTAGGAGCTAGACACACAACTATTCCACTGTACTGTAGGACCTAAAAACACAAGCATTCCACTGCACTGTAGGATCTAGAAACACAAGCATTCCACTGTACTGTAGGAGCTAGAAACACAAGCATTCCACTGTATGAGCTAGAAACACAAGCATTCCACTGTAGGAGCTAGAAACACAAGCATTCCACTGAAAAACACAAGCATTCCACTGTACTGTAGGAGCTAGAAACACAGCTATTCCACTGTACCGTAGAGCTAGAAACACAAGCATTCCAGTGTAGGAGCTAGAAACACAAGCATTCCTCTGTACTGAAATACAAGCATTCCACTGTACTGTATGAGCTAGAAACACAAGCACTCCACTGTAGGAGCTAGAAACACAAGCATTCCTCTGTACTGTAGGACCTAGAAACACAAGCATTCCACTGCACTGTAGGAGCTAGAAACACAAGCATTCCACTGTAATGTAGGAGCTAGACACACAACTATTCCACTGTACTGTAGGACCTAAAAACACAAGCATTCCACTGCACTGTAGGAGCTAGAAACACAAGCATTCCACTGTACTGTAGGAGCTAGAAACACAAGCATTCCACTGTACTGTAGGAGCTAGAAACACAAGCATTCCACTGTAATGTAGGAGCTAGACACACAACTATTCCACTGTACTGTAGGACCTAAAAACACAATCATTCCACTGCACTGTAGGATCTAGAAACACAAGCATTCCACTGTACTGTATGAGCTAGAAACACAAGCATTCCACTGTATGAGCTAGAAACACAAGCATTCCACTGTATGAGCTAGAAACACAAGCATTCCACTGTAGGAGCTAGAAACACAAGCATTCCACTGTAGGAGCTAGAAACACAAGCATTCCACTGTACTGTAGGAGCTAGAAACACAGCTATTCCACTGCACCGTAGGAGCTAGAAACACAAGCATTCCAGTGTAGGAGCTAGAAACACAAGCATTCCTCTGTACTGTAGGAGCTAGAAACACAAGCATTCCACTGTACTGTATGAGCTAGAAACACAAGCACTCCACTGTAGGAGCTAGAAACACAAGCATTCCTCTGCACTGTAGGAGCTAGAAACACAAGCATTCCACTGTAATGTAGGAGCTAGACACACAACTATTCCACTGTACTGTAGGACCTAAAAACACAAGCATTCCACTGTACTGTAGGAGCTAGAAACACAAGCATTCCACTGTACTGTACGACCTAGAAACACAAGCATTCTACTGTTCTGTAGGACCTAGAAACACAAGCATGCCACTGTACGGTAGGAGCTAGAAACACAAGCATTCCATTGTAGGAGCTAGAAACACAAGCATTCCACTGTAGGAGCTAGAAACACAAGCATTCCACTGTACTGTAGGACCTAGAAACACAAGCATTCCACTGTACTGTATGAGCTAGAAACACAAGCATTCCACTGTACTGTAGGAGCTAGAAACACAAGCATTCCACTGCACTGTAGGAGCTAGAAACACAAGCATTCCACTGTAATGTAGGAGCTAGACACACAACTATTCCACTGTACTGTAGGACCTAAAAACACAAGCATTCCACTGCACTGTAGGATCTAGAAACACAAGCATTCCACTGTACTGTATGAGCTAGAAACACAAGCATTCCACTGTACTGTAGGAGCTAGAAACACAAGCATTCCACTGTACTGTAGGAGCTAGAAATACAAGCATTCCACTGTACTGTAGGAGCTAGAAACACAAGCATTCCACTGTAGGAGCTAGAAACACAAGCATTCCACTGTAGGAGCTAGAAACACAAGCATTCATCTGTAGGAGCTACAAACACAAGCATTCCACTGTACTGTAGGACCTAGAAACACAAGCATTCCACTGTACTGTATGAGCTAGAAACACAAGCATTCCACTGTAGGAGCTATAAACACAAGCATTCCACTGTACTGTAGGAGCTAGAAACACAAGCATTCCACTGTACTGTAGGAGCTAGAAACACAAGCATTCCACTGTAATGTAGGAGCTAGACACACAACTATTCCACTGTACTGTAGGACCTAAAAACACAAGCATTCCACTGCACTGTAGGATCTAGAAACACAAGCATTCCACTGTACTGTAGGAGCTAGAAACACAAGCATTCCACTGTATGAGCTAGAAACACAAGCATTCCACTGTAGGAGCTAGAAACACAAGCATTCCACTGTACTGTAGGAGCTAGAAACACAGCTATTCCACTGTACCGTAGGAGCTAGAAACACAAGCATTCCAGTGTAGGAGCTAGAAACACAAGCATTCCTCTGTACTGTAGGACCTAGAAACACAAGCATTCCACTGTTCTGTAGGACCTAGAAACACAAGCATGCCACTGAACTGTAGGAACTAGAAACACAAGCATTCCACTGTACCGTAGGAGCTAGAAACACAAGCATTCCAGTGTAGGAGCTAGAAACACAAGCATTCCTCTGTACTGTAGGACCTAGAAACACAAGCATTCCACTGTTCTGTAGGACCTAGAAACACAAGCATGCCACTGAACTGTAGGACCTAGAAACACAAGCATGCCACTGTACTGTAGGAGCTAGAAACACAAGCATTCCACTGTACTGTAGGAGCTAGAAACACAAGCATTCCACTGTAGGAGCTAGAAACACAAGCATTCCACTGTAGGAGCTAGAAACACAAGCATTCCTCTGTAGGAGCTAGAAACACAAGCATTCCACTGTACTGTAGGACCTAGAAACACAAGCATGCCACTGTACTGTAGGAGCTAGAAACACAAGCATTCCACTGTACGGTAGGAGCTAGAAACACAAGCATTCCATTGTAGGAGCTAGAAACACAAGCATTCCACTGTAGGAGCTAGAAACACAAGCATTCCTCTGTACTGTAGGAGCTAGAAACACAAGCATTCCACTGTACTGTAGGAGCTAGAAACACAAGCATTCCACTGTAGGAGCTAGAAACACAAGCATTCCACTGTAGGAGCTAGAAACACAAGCATTCCACTGTAGGAGCTAGAAACACAAGCATTCCTCTGTAGGAGCTAGAAACACAAGCATTCCACTGTACTGTAGGAGCTAGAAACACAAGCATGCCACTGTACTGTAGGAGCTAGAAACACAAGCATTCCAGTGTAGGAGCTAGAAACACAAGCATTCCAGTGTAGGAGCTAGAAACACAAGCATTCCTCTGTACTGTAGGAGCTAGAAACACAAGCATTCCACTGTACTGTAGGAGCTAGAAACACAACTATTCCACTGTACTGTAGGAGCTAGAAACACAACTATTCCACTGTACTGTAGGAGCTAGAAACACAACTATTCCACTGCACTGTAGGAGCTAGAAACACAACTATTCCACTGCACTGTAGGAGCTAGAAACACAACTATTCCACTGCACTGTAGGAGCTAGAAACACAACTATTCCACTGCACTGTAGGAGCTAGAAACACAACTATTCCACTGCACTGTAGGAGCTAGAAACACAAGCATTCCACTGCACTGTAGGAGCTAGAAACACAAGCATTCCGCTGCACTGTAGGAGCTAGAAACACAAGCATTCCGCTGCACTGTAGGAGCTAGAAACACAAGCATTCCACTGTAATGTAGGAGCTAGACACACAACTATTCCACTGTAATGTAGGAGCTAGACACACAACTATTCCACTGTACTGTAGGACCTAAAAACACAAGCATTCCACTGCACTGTAGGATCTAGAAACACAAGCATTCCACTGTACTGTAGGAGCTAGAAACACAAGCATTCCACTGTATGAGCTAGAAACACAAGCATTCCACTGTAGGAGCTAGAAACACAAGCATTCCACTGTACTGTAGGAGCTAGAAACACAGCTATTCCACTGTACCGTAGGAGCTAGAAACACAAGCATTCCAGTGTAGGAGCTAGAAACACAAGCATTCCTCTGTACTGTAGGAGCTAGAAACACAAGCATTCCACTGTACTGTATGAGCTAGAAACACAAGCACTCCACTGTAGGAGCTAGAAACACAAGCATTCATCTGTACTGTAGGAGCTAGAAACACAAGCATTCCACTGCACTGTAGGAGCTAGAAACACAAGCATTCCACTGTAATGTAGGAGCTAGACACACAACTATTCCACTGTACTGTAGGACCTAAAAACACAAGCATTCCACTGTAGGAGCTAGAAACACAAGCATTCCACTGTCATTTACTTCCGGCGCCGACTGAGATGGCCGCCTCGCTTCGCGTTCCTAGGAAACTATGCAGTTTTTTGTTTTTTTACGTGTTATTTCTTACATTAGTACCCCAGGTCATCTTAGGTTTCATTACATACAGTCGAGAAGAACTACTGAATATAAGATCAGCGTCAACTCACCATCAGTACGACCAAGAATATGTTTTCCGCGACGCGGATCCTGTGTTCTGCCTTACAAACAGGACAACGGAATGGATCGCATGCAGCGACCCAAGGAAACGACTCCGAAAAAGAGGGAAACGCGGCGGTGTTCTGGTCAGACTCCGAAAAAGGGCACATCGCGCACCACTTCCCAGTATTCTTCTTGCCAATGTCCAGTCTCTCGACAACAAGGTTGATGAAATCCGAGCAAGGGTGGCATTCCAGAGGGATATCAGAGACTGCAACGTTCTCTGCTTTACGGAGACATGGCTTACTAGGAAAACGCTATCCAGGGCGGTACAGCCAACGGGTTTCTCCACGCATCGCGCCGACAGAAACAAACATCTCTCTGGTAAGAAGAGTGGAGGGGGCGTATGCCTCATGACTAACGGGACATGGTGTGATGAAGGAAACATACAGGAACTCAAATCCTTCTGTTCACCTGATTTAGAATTCCTCACAATCAAATGTAGACCGCATTATCTTCCAAGAGAATTCTCTTCGATTATAATCACAGCCGTATATATCCCCCCCAAGCAGACACATCGATGGCTCTGAACGAACTTTATTTAACTCTTTGCAAACTGGAAAACATTTATCCGGAGGCTGCATTCATTGTAGCTGGGGATTTTAACAAAGCCAATCTGAAAACAAGACTCCCTAAATTTTATCAGCATATCGATTGCGCAACCAGGGGTGGTAAAACCTTGGATCACTGTTACTCTAACTTCCGCGACGCATATAAGGCCCTGCCCCGCCCCCCTTTCGGAAAAGCTGACCACGACTCCATTTTGCTGATCCCTGCCTACAGGAAGAAAATAAAACAAGAGGCTCCCACGCTGAGGTCTGTCCAACGCTGGTCAGACCAAGCTGACTCTACACTCCAAGACTGCTTCCATCACGTGGACTGGGACATGTTTCGTATTGCGTCAGATGGGAATATTGACGAATACGCTGATTCGGTGTGCGAGTTCATTAGAACGTGCGTCGAAGATGTCGTTCCCATAGCAACGATAAAAACATTCCCTAACCAGAAACCGTGGATTGATGGCAGCATTCGCGTGAAACTGAAAGCGCGAACCACTGCTTTTAATCAGGGCAAGGTGTCTGGCAACATGACTGAATACAAACAGTGCAGCTATTCCTCCGTAAGGCTATCAAACAAGCTAAGCGTCAGTACAGAGACAAAGTGGAATCTCAATTCAATGGCTCAGACACAAGAGGCATGTGGCAGGGTCTACAGTCAATCACGGACTACAAGATGAAATCCAGCCCAGTCACGGACCAGGATGTCTTGCTCCCAGGCAGACTAAATAACTTTTTTGCCCGCTTTGAGGACAATACAGTGCCACTGACACGGCCTGCAACGGAAACATGCAGTCTCTCCTTCACTGCAGCCGAGGTGATTAAGACATTTAAACGTGTTAACCCTCGCAAGGCTGCAGGCCCAGACGGCATCCCCAGCCGCGCCCTCCGAGCATGCGCAGACCAGCTGGCCGGTGTGTTTACGGACATATTCAATCAATCCCTATACCAGTCTGCTGTTCCCACATGCTTCAAGAGGGCCACCATTGTTCCTGTTCCCAAGAAAGCTAAGGTAACTGAGCTAAACGACTACCGCCCGTAGCACTCACTTCCGTCATCATGAAGTGCTTTGAGAGACTAGTCAAGGACCATATCACCTCCACCCTACCTGACACCCTAGACCCACTCCAATTTGCTTACCGCCCAAATAGGTCCACAGACGATGCAATCTCAACCACACTGCACACTGCCCTAACCCACCTGGACAAGAGGAATACCTATGTGAGAATGCTGTTCATCGACTACAGCTCGGCATTCAACACCATAGTACCCTCCAAGCTCGTCATCAAGCTCGAGACCCTGGGTCTCGACCCCGCCCTGTGCAACTGGGTACTGGACTTCCTGACGGGCCGCCCCCAGGTGGTGAGGGTAGGCAACAACATCTCCTCCCCGCTGATCCTCAACACGGGGCCCCACAAGGGTGCGTTCTGAGCCCTCTCCTGTACTCCCTGTTCACCCACGACTGCGTGGCCACGCACGCCTCCAACTCAATCATCAAGTTTGCGGACGACACAACAGTGGTAGGCTTGATTACCAACAACGACGAGACGGCCTACAGGGAGGAGGTGAGGGCCCTTGGAGTGTGGTGTCAGGAAAATAACCTCACACTCAACGTCAACAAAACTAAGGAGATGATTGTGGACTTCAGGAAACAGCAGAGGGAACACCCCCTATCCACATCGATGGAACAGTAGTGGAGAGGGTAGCTAGTTTTAAGTTCCTCGGCATACACATCACAGACAAACTGAATTGGTCCACTCACACTGACAGCGCGTGAAGAAACACAGCAGCGCCTATTCAACCTCAGGAGGCTGAAGAAATTCGGCTTGTCACCAAAAGCACTCACAAACTTCTACAGATGCACAATCGAGAGCATCCTGGCGGGCTGTATCACCGCCTGGTACGGCAACTGCTCCGCCTCAACCGTAAGGCTCTCCAGAGGGTAGTGAGGACTGCACAACGCATCACCGGGGCAAACTACCTGCCCTCCAGGACACCTACACCACCCGTTGTTACAGGAAGGCCATAAAGATCATCAAGGACATCAACCACCCGAACCACTGCCTGTTCACCCCGCTATCATCCAGAAGGCGAGGTCAGTACAGGTGCATCAAAGCTGGGACCGAGAGACTGAAAAACAGCTTCTATCTCAAGGCCATCAGACTGTTAAATAGCCACCACTAACATTGAGTGGCTGCTGCCAACACACTGTCATTGACACTGACCCAACTCCAGCCATTTAATAATGGGAATTGATGGGAAATGATGTAAATATATCACTAGCCACTTTAAACAATGCTACCTTATATAATGTTACTTACCCTACATTATTCATCTCATATACATATGTATATACTGTACTCTACAACATCGACTGCATCCTTATGTAACACATGTATCACTAGCCACTTTAACTATGCCACTTTGTTTACTTTGTCTACATACTCATCTCATATGTATATACTGTACTCGATACCATCTACTGTATGCTGCTCTGTACCATCACTCATTCATATATCCTTATGTACATGTTCCTTATCCCCTTACACTGTGTATAAGACAGTAGTTTTGGAATTGTTAGTTAGATTACTTGTTGGTTATCACTGCATTGTCGGAACTAGAAGCACAAGCATTTCGCTACACTCGCATTAACATCTGCTAACCATGTGTATGTGACAAATAAAATTTGATTTGATTTGATTTGATTTACTGTAGGAGCTAGAAACACAGCTATTCCACTGTACCGTAGGAGCTAGAAACACAAGCATTCCAGTGTAGGAGCTAGAAACACAAGCATTCCTCTGTACTGTAGGAGCTAGAAACACAAGCATTCCACTGTACTGTATGAGCTAGAAACACAAGCACTCCACTGTAGGAGCTAGAAACACAAGCATTCCTCTGTACTGTAGGACCTAGAAACACAAGCATTCCACTGTTCTGTAGGACCTAGAAACACAAGCATGCCACTGAACTGTAGGAGCTAGAAACACAAGCATTCCACTGTACTGTAGGAGCTAGAAACACAAGCATTCCACTGTACGGTAGGAGCTAGAAACACAAGCATTCCACTGTACGGTAGGAGCTAGAAACACAAGCATTCCACTGTACTGTAGGAGCTAGAAGCACAAGCATTCCACTGTACTGTAGGAGCTAGAAATACAAGCATTCCACTGTACTGTAGGAGCTAGAAACACAAGAATTCCACTGTACTGTTGGAGCTAGAAACACAAGCATTCCACTGTAGGAGCTAGAAACACAAGCATTCCACTGTAGGAGCTAGAAACACAAGCATTCCACTGTAGGAGCTAGAAACACAAGCATTCCTCTGTAGGAGCTAGAAACAAGCATTCCACTGTACTGTAGGACCTAGAAACACAAGCATGCCACTGTACTGTAGGAGCTAGAAACACAAGCATTCCACTGAACTGTAGGAGCTAGAAGCACAAGCATTCCACTGAACTGTAGGAGCTAGAAACACAAGCATTCCACTGTACTGTAGGAGCTAGAAACACAAGCATTCCACTGTACTGTAGGAGCTAGAAACACAAGCATTCCACTGTAGGAGCTAGAAACACAAGCATTCCTCTGTACTGTAGGAGCTAGAAACACAAGCATTCCACTGTACTGTATGAGCTAGAAACACAAGCATTCCACTGTACTGTATGAGCTAGAAACACAAGCATTCCACTGAACTGTAGGAGCTAGAAACACAAGCATTCCACTGTACTGTAGGAGCTAGAAACACAAGCATTCCACTGTACTGTAGGAGCTAGAAACACAAGCATTCCACTGTACGGTAGGAGCTAGAAACACAAGCATTCCATTGTAGGAGCTAGAAACACAAGCATTCTACTGTAGGAGCTAGAAACACAAGCATTCCTCTGTACTCTTAGGAGCTAGAAACACAAGCATTCCACTGTACTGTATGAGCTAGAAACACAAGCATTCCACTGTACTGTATGAGCTAGAAACACAAGCATTCCACTGTACTGTATGAGCTAGAAACACAAGCATTCCATTGTACTGTATGAGCTAGAAACACAAGCATTCCGCTGTACTGTAGGAGCTAGAAATACAAGCATTCCACTGTACTGTAGGAGCTAGAAACACAAGAATTCCACGGTACTGTTGGATCTAGAAACACAAGCATTCCACTGTAGGAGCTAGAAACACAAGCATTCCACTGTAGGAGCTAGAAACACAAGCATTCCACTGTAGGAGCTAGAAACACAAGCATTCCTCTGTAGGAGCTAGAAACACAAGCATTCCACTGTACTGTAGGACCTAGAAACACAAGCATGCCACTGTACTGTAGGAGCTAGAAACAAAAGCATTCCACTGTACTGTAGGAGCTAGAAACACAAGCATTCCACTGAACTGTAGGAGCTAGAAGCACAAGCATTCCACTGTACTGTAGGAGCTAGAAACAGAAGCATTCCACTGTACTGTAGGAGCTAGAAACACAAGCATTCCACTGTACTGTATGAGCTAGAAACACAAGCATTCCACTGTAGGAGCTATAAACACAACTATTCCACTGTACTGTGGGAGCTAGACACACAAGCATTCCACTGTACTGTAGGCACATCGCGCACCACTTCCCAGTATTCTTCTTGCCAATGTCCAGTCTCTCGACAACAAGGTTGATGAAATCCGAGCAAGGGTGGCATTCCAGAGGGACATCAGAGACTGCAACGTTCTCTGCTTTACGGAAACATGGCTTACTGGGAAGACGCTATCCAGGGCGGTGCAGCCAACGGGTTTCTCCACGCATCGCGCCGACAGAAACAAACATCTCTCTGGTAAGAAGAGTGGCGGGGGCGTATGCCTCATGACTAACGGGACATGGTGTGATGAAGGAAACATACAGGAACTCAAATCCTTCTGTTCACCTGATTTAGAATTCCTCACAATCAAATGTAGACCGCATTATCTTCCAAGAGAATTCTCTTCGATTATAATCACAGCCGTATATATCCCCCCCCAAGCAGACACATCGATGGCTCTGAACGAACTTTATTTAACTCTTTGCAAACTGGAAAACATTTATCCGGAGGCTGCATTCATTGTAGCTGGGGATTTTAACAAAGCCAATCTGAAAACAAGACTCCCTAAATTTTATCAGCATATCGATTGCGCAACCAGGGGTGGTAAAACCTTGGATCATTGTTACTCTAACTTCCGCGACGCATATAAGGCCCTGCCCCGCCCCCCTTTCGGAAAAGCTGACCACGACTCCATTCTGCTGATCCCTGCCTACAGGCAGAAATTAAAACAAGAGGCTCCCACGCTGAGGTCTGTCCAACGCTGGTCAGACCAAGCTGACTCTACACTCCAAGACTGCTTCCATCACGTGGACTGGGACATGTTTCGTATTGCGTCAGATGGGAATATTGACGAATACGCTGATTAGGTGTGCGAGTTCATTAGAACGTGCGTCGAAGATGTCGTTCCCATAGCAACGATAAAAACATTCCCTAACCAGAAACCGTGGATTGATGGCAGCATTCGCGTGAAACTGAAAGCGCGAACCACTGCTTTTAATCAGGGCAAGGTGTCTGGCAACATGACTGAATACAAACAGTGCAGCTATTCCCTCCGTAAGGCTATTAAACAAGCTAAGCGTCAGTACAGAGACAAAGTGGAATCTCAATTCAATGGCTCAGACATAAGAGGCATGTGGCAGGGTCTACAGTCAATCACGGACTACAAGATGAAATCCAGCCCAGTCACGGACCAGGATGTCTTGCTCCCAGGCAGACTAAATAACTTTTTTGCCCGCTTTGAGGACAATACAGTGCCACTGACACGGCCTGCAACGGAAACATGCGGTCTCTCCTTCACTGCAGCCGAGGTGAGTAAGACATTTAAACGTGTTAACCCTCGCAAGGCTGCAGGCCCAGACGGCATCCCCAGCCGCGCCCTCAGAGCATGCGCAGACCAGCTGGCCGGTGTGTTTACGGACATATTCAATCAATCCCTATACCAGTCTGCTGTTCCCACATGCTTCAAGAGGGCCACCATTGTTCCTGTTCCCAAGAAAGCTAAGGTAACTGAGCTAAACGACTACCGCCCCCATTAGCACTCACTTCCGTCATCATGAAGTGCTTTGAGAGACTAGTCAAGGACCATATCACCTCCACCCTACCTGACACCCTAGACCCACTCCAATTTGCTTACCGCCCAAATAGGTCCACAGACGATGCAATCTCAACCACACTGCACACTGCCCTAACCCACCTGGACAAGAGGAATACCTATGTGAGAATGCTGTTCATCGACTACAGCTCGGCATTCAACACCATAGTACCCTTCAAGCTCGTCATCAAGCTCGAGACCCTGGGTCTCGACCCCGCCCTGTGCAACTGGGTACTGGACTTCCTGACGGGCCGCCCCCAGGTGGTGAGGGTAGGCAACAACGTCTCCTCCCCGCTGATCCTCAACACGGGGCCCCACAAGGGTGCGTTCTGAGCCCTCTCCTGTACTCCCTGTTCACCCACGACTGCGTGGCCACGCACGCCTCCAACTCAATCATCAAGTTTGCGGACGACACAACAGTGGTAGGCTTGATTACCAACAACGACGAGACGGCCTACAGGGAGGAGGTGAGGGCCCTCGGAGTGTGGTGTCAGGAAAATAACCTCACACTCAACGTCAACAAAACTAAGGAGATGATTGTGGACTTCAGGAAACAGCAGAGGGAACACCCCCCTATCCACATCGATGGAACAGTAGTGGAGAGGGTAGCTAGTTTTAAGTTCCTCGGCATACACATCACAGACAAACTGAATTGGTCCACTCACACTGACAGCGTCGTGAAGAAGGCACAGCAGCGCCTATTCAACCTCAGGAGGCTGAAGAAATTCGGCTTGTCACCAAAAGCACTCACAAACTTCTACAGATGCACAATCGAGAGCATCCTGGCGGGCTGTAACACCGCCTGGTACGGCAACCGCTCTGCCTTCAACTGTAAGGCTCTCCAGAGGGTAGTGAGGACTGCACAACGCATCACCGGGGGCAAACTACCTGCCCTCCAGGACACCTACACCACCCGTTGTTACAGGAAGGCCATAAAGATCATCAAGGACATCAACCACCCGAACCACTGCCTGTTCACCCCGCTATCATCCAGAAGGCGAGGTCAGTACAGGTGCATCAAAGCTGGGACCGAGAGACTGAAAAACAGCTATCTCAAGGCCATCAGACTGTTAAACAGCCACCACTAACATTGAGTGGCTGCTGCCAACACACTGTCATTGACACTGACCCAACTCCAGCCATTTTAATAATGGGAATTGATGGGAAATGATGTAAATATATCACAAGCCACTTTAAACAATGCTACCTTATATAATGTTACTTACCCTACATTATTCATCTCATATGCATATGTATATACTGTACTCTACATCATCGACTGCATCCTTATGTAACACATGTATCACTAGCCACTTTAACTATGCCACTTTGTTTACACACTCATCTCATATGTATATACTGTACTCGATACCATCTACTGTATGCTGCTCTGTACCATCACTCATTCATATATCCTTATGTACATGTTCCTTATCCCCTTACACTGTGTATAAGACAGTTTTGGAATTGTTAGTTAGATTACTTGTTGGTTATCACTGCATTGTCGGAACTAGAAGCACAAGCATTTCGCTACACTCGCATTAACATCTGCTAACCATGTGTATGTGACAAATAAAATTTGATTTGATTTGATAGGAGCTAGAAACACAAGCATTCCACTGTACGGTAGGAGCTAGAAACACAAGCATTCCACTGTACGGTAGGAGCTAGAAACACAAGCAATCCACTGTAGGAGCTAGAAACACAAGCATTCCACTGTACTGTAGGACCTAGAAACACAAGCATGCCACTGTACTGTAGGACCTAGAAACACAAGCATGCCACTGTACTGTAGGAGCTAGAAACACAAGCATGCCACTGTACTGTAGGAGCTAGAAACACAAGCATGCCACTGTACTGTATGAGCTAGAAACACAAGCATGCCACTGTACTGTATGAGCTAGAAACACAAGCATTCCACTGTAGGAGCTATAAACACAACTATTCCACTGTACTGTGGGAGCTAGAAACACAAGCATTCCACTGTACTGTAGGAGCTAGAAACACAAGCATTCCACTGTACTGTAGGAGCTAGAAACACAAGCATTCCACTGTAGGAGCTAGAAACACAAGCATTCCACTGTAGGAGCTAGAAACACAAGCATTCCACTGTAGGAGCTAGAAACACAAGCATTCCACTGTAGGAGCTAGAAACACAAGCATTCCACTGTAGGAGCTAGAAACACAAGCATTCCACTGTAGGAGCTAGAAACACAAGCATTCCACTGTAGGAGCTAGAAACACAAGCATTCCACTGTAGGAGCTAGAAACACAAGCATGCCACTGTACTGTAGGACCTAGAAACACAAGCATGCCACTGTACTGTAGGAGCTAGAAACACAAGCATGCCACTGTACTGTAGGAGCTAGAAACACAAGCATTCCACTGAACTGTAGGAGCTAGAAACACAAGCATGCCACTGTACTGTAGGACCTAGAAACACAAGCATGCCACTGTACTGTAGGAGCTAGAAACACAAGCATTCCACTGCAGGAGCTAGAAACACAAGCATTCCACTGCAGGAGCTAGAAACACAAGCATTCCACTGTAGGAGCTAGAAACACAAGCATTCCACTGTAGGAGCTAGAAACACAAGCATTCCACTGTAGGAGCTAGAAACACAAGCATTCCACTGTAGGAGCTAGAAACACAAGCATTCCACTGTAGGAGCTAGAAACACAAGCATTCCACTGTAATGTAGGACCTAGAAACACAAGCATTCCACTGTAATGTAGGACCTAGAAACACAAGCATGCCACTGTACTGTAGGAACTAGAAACACAAGCATTCCACTGTTCTGTAGGAGCTAGAAACACAAGCATTCCACTGAACTGTAGGAGCTAGAAACACAAGCATTCCACTGTACTGTACGAGCTAGAAACACAAGCATTCCACTGAACTGTAGGAACTAGAAACACAAGCATTCCACTGTACTGTAGGAACTAGAAACACAAGCATTCCACTGTAGGAGCTAGAAACACAAGCATGCCACTGTACTGTAGGACCTAGAAACACAAGCATGCCACTGTACTGTAGGAGCTAGAAACACAAGCATTCCACTGTACTGTAGGAGCTAGAAACATAAGCATTCCACTGTAGGAGCTAGAAACACAAGCATTCCACTGTACTGTAGGAGCTAGAAACACAGCTATTCCACTGTAGTGTAGGAGCTAGAAACACAAGCATTCCACTGTACTGTAGGAGCTAGAAACACAAGCATTCCACTGTAGGAGCTAGAAACACAAGCATTCCACTGTAGGAGCTAGAAACACAAGCATTCCACTGTACTGTAGGACCTAGAAACACAAGCATTCCACTGTAGGAGCTAGAAACACAAGCATTCCACTGTACTGTAGGACCTAGAAACACAAGCATGCCACTGTACTGTAGGACCTAGAAACACAAGCATGCCACTGTACTGTAGGAGCTAGAAACACAAGCATTCCACTGTACTGTAGGAACTAGAAACACAAGCATTCCACTGTTCTGTAGGAGCTAGAAACACAAGCATTCCACTGAACTGTAGGAGCTAGAAACACAAGCATGCCACTGTACTGTAGGACCTAGAAACACAAGCATGCCACTGTACTGTAGGAGCTAGAAACACAAGCATTCCACTGTACTGTAGGAGCTAGAAACAAGCATTCCACTGTAGGATCTAGAAACACAAGCATTCCACTGTACTGTAGGAGCTAGAAACACAGCTATTCCACTGTAGTGTAGGAGCTAGAAACACAAGCATTCCACTGTAGGAGCTAGAAACACAAGCATTCCACTGCAGGAGCTAGAAACACAAGCATTCCACTGTAGGAGCTAGAAACACAAGCATTCCACTGTAGGAGCTAGAAACACAAGCATTCCACTGTAATGTAGGAGCTAGAAACACAAGCATGCCACTGTACTGTAGGAGCTAGAAACACAAGCATTCCACTGTACTGTAGGAACTAGAAACACAAGCATTCCACTGTACTGTAGGAACTAGAAACACAAGCATTCCACTGTTCTGTAGGAGCTAGAAACACAAGCATTCCACTGAACTGTAGGAGCTAGAAACACAAGCATTCCACTGTACTGTAGGAGCTAGAAACACAAGCATTCCACAGTAATGTAGGACCTAAAAGCACAAGCATTCCACTGCACTGTAGGAGCTAGAAACACAAGCATTCCACTGCACTGTAGGAACTAGAAACACAAGCATTCCACTGTACTGTAGGAACTAGAAACCCAAGCATTCCACTGTTCTGTAGGAGCTAGAAACACAAGCATTCCACTGTACTGTAGGAGCTAGAAACACAACTATTCCACAGTAATGTAGGACCTAAAAGCACAAGCATTCCACTGCACTGTAGGAGCTAAAAACACAAGCATTCCACTGTAATGTAGGAGCTAGACACACAACTATTCCACTGTACTGTAGGACCTAAAAGCACAAGCATTCCACTGTAGGAGCTAGAAACACAAGCATTCCACTGTACTGTAGGAGTTAGAAACACAAGCATTCCAATGTACTGTAGGAGCTAGAAACACAAGCATTCCACTGTATGAGCTAGAAACACAATTATTCCACTGCACTGTAGGAGCAAGAAACACAAGCATTCCACTGTACTGTAGGAGCTAGAAACACAGCTATTCCACTGTAGTGTAGGAGCTAGAAACACAAGCATTCCACTGTAGGAGCTAGAAACACAAGCATTCCACTGTAGGAGCTAGAAACACAAGCATTCCACTGTAGGAGCTAGAAACACAAGCATTCCACTGTAGGAGCTAGAAACACAAGCATTCCACTGTAGGAGCTAGAAACACAAGCATTCCACTGTACTGTAGGAGCTATAAAACACAAGCATTCCACTGTACTGTAGGAGCTATAAAACACAAGCATTCCACTGTTCTGTAGGAGCTAGAAACACAAGCATTCCACTGAACTGTAGGAGCTAGAAACACAAGCATTCCACTGTACTGTACGAGCTAGAAACACAAGCATTCCACTGTACGAGCTAGAAACACAAGCATTCCACTGTACTGTACGAGCTAGAAACACAACTATTCCACTGCACTGTAGGAGCTAGACACACAACTATTCCACTGCACTGTAGGAGCTAGACACAACTATTCCACTGTACTGTAGGACCTAAAAACACAAGCATTCCACTGCACTGTAGGAGCTAGAAACACAAGCAATCCACTGTACTGTAGGAGCTAGAAACACAAGCATTCCACTGTATTGTAGGAGCTAGAAACACAAGCATTTCACTGTATGAGCTAGAAACACAATTATTCCACTACACTGTAGGAGCTAGAAACACAAGCATTCCACTGTACTGTAGGAGCTAGAAACACAAGCATTCCACTGTAGGAGCTAGAAACACAAGCATTCCACTGTAGGAGCTAGAAACACAAGCATTCCACTGTAGGAGCTAGAAACACAAGCATTCCATTGTACTGTAGGAGCTAGAAACACAAGCATTCCACTGTATTGTAGGAGCTAGAAACACAAGCATTTCACTGTATGAGCTAGAAACACAATTATTCCACTACACTGTAGGAGCTAGAAACACAAGCATTCCACTGTACTGTAGGAGCTAGAAACACAAGCATTCCACTGTAGGAGCTAGAAACACAAGCATTCCACTGTAGGAGCTAGAAACACAAGCATTCCACTGTAGGAGCTAGAAACACAAGCATTCCATTGTACTGTAGGAGCTAGAAACACAAGCATTCCACTGTACTGTACGAGCTAGAAACACAAGCGTTCCACTGTACTGTACGAGCTAGAAACACAAGCATTCCACTGTACTGTACGAGCTAGAAACACAACTATTCCACTGCACTGTAGGAGCTAGACACACAACTATTCCACTGCACTGTAGGAGCTAGACACACAACTATTCCACTGTACTGTAGGACCTAAAAACACAAGCATTCCACTGCACTGTAGGAGCTAGAAACACAAGCAATCCACTGTACTGTAGGAGCTAGAAACACAAGCATTTCACTGTATGAGCTAGAAACACAATTATTCCACTACACTGTAGGAGCTAGAAACACAAGCATTCCACTGTACTGTAGGAGCTAGAAACACAAGCATTCCACTGTAGGAGCTAGAAACACAAGCATTCCACTGTAGGAGCTAGAAACACAAGCATTCCACTGTAGGAGCTAGAAACACAAGCATTCCATTGTACTGTAGGAGCTAGAAACACAAGCATTCCACTGTATTGTAGGAGCTAGAAACACAAGCATTTCACTGTATGAGCTAGAAACACAATTATTCCACTACACTGTAGGAGCTAGAAACACAAGCATTCCACTGTACTGTAGCAGCTAGAAACACAAGCATTCCACTGTAGGAGCTAGAAACACAAGCATTCCACTGTAGGAGCTAGAAACACAAGCATTCCACTGTAGGAGCTAGAAACACAAGCATTCCATTGTACTGTAGGAGCTAGAAACACAAGCATTCCACTGTACGGTAGGAGCTAGAAACACAAGCATTCCACTGTAGGAGCTAGAAACACAAGCATTCTACTGTAGGAGCTAGAAACACAAGCATTCCTCTGTACTGTAGGAGCTAGAAACACAAGCATTCCACTGTACTGTATGAGCTAGAAACACAAGAATTCCACTGTACTGTAGGAGCTAGAAACACAAGCATTCCACTGTACTGTAGGAGCTAGAAACACAAGCATTTCACTGTACTGTAGGAGCTAGAAACACAAGCATTCCACTGTACTGTAGGAGCTAGAAACACAAGCATTCCACTGTACTGTTGGAGCTAGAAACACAAGCATTCCACTGTAGGAGCTAGAAACACAAGCATTCCACTGTACTGTTGGAGCTAGAAACACAAGCATTCCACTGTACTGTTGGAGCTAGAAACACAAGCATTCCACTGTAGGAGCTAGAAACACAAGCATTCCACTGCAGGAGCTAGAAACACAAGCATTCCACTGCACTGTAGGAGCTAGAAACACAAGCATTCCACTGCACTGTAGGAGCTAGAAACACAAGCATTCCACTGTGCTGTTGGAGCTAGAAACACAAGCATTCCACTGTGCTGTTGGAGCTAGAAACACAAGCATTCCACTGTACTGTAGGAGCTAGAAACACAAGCATTCCACTGTACTGTAGGAGCTAGAAACACAAGCATTCCACTGTACTGTTGGAGCTAGAAACACAAGCATTCCACTGTTGGAGCTAGAAACACAAGCATTCCACTGTACTGTTGGAGCTAGAAACACAAGCATTCCACTGTACTGTTGGAGCTAGAAACACAAGCATTCCACTGTAGGAGCTAGAAACACAAGCATTCCACTGTAGGAGCTAGAAACACAAGCATTCCACTGTAGGAGCTAGAAACACAAGCATTCCACTGTAGGAGCTAGAAACACAAGCATTCCACTGTACTGTAGGAGCTATAAAACACAAGCATTCCACTGTTCTGTAGGAGCTAGAAACACAAGCATTCCACTGAACTGTAGGAGCTAGAAACACAAGCATTCCACTGTACTGTACGAGCTAGAAACACAAGCATTCCACTGTACTGTACGAGCTAGAAACACAAATATTCCACTGCACTGTAGGAGCTAGAAACACAACTATTCCACTGCACTGTAGGAGCTAGACACACAACTATTCCACTGTACTGTAGGACCTAAAAACACAAGCATTCCACTGCACTGTAGGAGCTAGAAACACAAGCAATCCACTGTACTGTAGGAGCTAGAAACACAAGCATTCCACTGTATTGTAGGAGCTAGAAACACAAGCATTTCACTGTATGAGCTAGAAACACAATTATTCCACTACACTGTAGGAGCTAGAAACACAAGCATTCCACTGTACTGTAGGAGCTAGAAACACAAGCATTCCACTGTGGGAGCTAGAAACACAAGCATTCCACTGTAGGAGCTAGAAACACAAGCATTCCACTGTAGGAGCTAGAAACACAAGCATTCCATTGTACTGTAGGAGCTAGAAACACAAGCATTCCACTGTATTGTAGGAGCTAGAAACACAAGCATTTCACTGTATGAGCTAGAAACACAATTATTCCACTACACTGTAGGAGCTAGAAACACAAGCATTCCACTGTACTGTAGGAGCTAGAAACACAAGCATTCCACTGTAGGAGCTAGAAACACAAGCATTCCACTGTAGGAGCTAGAAACACAAGCATTCCATTGTACTGTAGGAGCTAGAAACACAAGCATTCCATTGTACTGTAGGAGCTAGAAACACAAGCATTCCACTGTACGGTAGGAGCTAGAAACACAAGCATTCCACTGTAGGAGCTAGAAACACAAGCATTCTACTGTAGGAGCTAGAAACACAAGCATTCCTCTGTACTGTAGGAGCTAGAAACACAAGCATTCCACTGTACTGTATGAGCTAGAAACACAAGAATTCCACTGTACTGTAGGAGCTAGAAACACAAGCATTCCACTGTACTGTAGGAGCTAGAAACACAAGCATTCCACTGTACTGTAGGAGCTAGAAACACAAGCATTCCACTGTACTGTAGGAGCTAGAAACACAAGCATTCCACTGTACTGTAGGAGCTAGAAACACAAGCATTCCACTGTACTGTTGGAGCTAGAAACACAAGCATTCCACTGTAGGAGCTAGAAACACAAGCATTCCACTGTACTGTTGGAGCTAGAAACACAAGCATTCCACTGTACTGTTGGAGCTAGAAACACAAGCATTCCACTGTAGGAGCTAGAAACACAAGCATTCCACTGCAGGAGCTAGAAACACAAGCATTCCACTGCACTGTAGGAGCTAGAAACACAAGCATTCCACTGTAGGAGCTAGAAACACAAGCATTCCACTGTAGGAGCTAGAAACACAAGCATTCCACTGTGCTGTTGGAGCTAGAAACACAAGCATTCCACTGTAGGAGCTAGAAACACAAGCATTCCACTGTACTGTTGGAGCTAGAAACACAAGCATTCCACTGTACTGTTGGAGCTAGAAACACAAGCATTCCACTGTACTGTTGGAGCTAGAAACACAAGCATTCCACTGTAGGAGCTAGAAACACAAGCATTCCACTGTACTGTAGGAGCTAGAAACACAAGCATTCCACTGTACTGTAGGAGCTAGAAACACAAGCATTCCACTGTACTGTAGGAGCTAGAAACACAAGCATTCCACTGTACTGTAGGAGCTAGAAACACAAGCATTCCACTGTACTGTAGGAGCTAGAAACACAAGCATTCCACTGTACTGTAGGAGCTAGAAACACAAGCATTCCACTGTACGGTAGGAGCTAGAAACACAAGCATTCCACTGTACTGTAGGAGCTAGAAACACAAGCATTCTGTCACACCGGTTGTAACATCTGCTAGTCTATGTATGTGACCAATAAACTGATCTTGTCAATATCAGATTGTTTTAATACTCCATAGTAATACATTACAGTATATATACTGTATCATACTTTAAATGTTTAGACTTTACAAATGTACATTTTCATTATGTAAATCTGTAGTAGCCAGTAGAAAAAATATATATGTTTACCAAATGGTTTAATGATTATCAATGATGAGCCGTAGGATTAAGTAACGGTAAAATGTATTTTAAGAGAATCATATCAAAAGTAATGTGAGTGTTGCACTGTGAAAAGCAATGACTTTATATGACCATGCATTGCAATGTGAAACATGTATTTCTAGAATAAACGCTGATTCAGTGTCATCCATATCCTGCTTGGCAAGACGCAAAACAGAACAATCTGCCACTAACTTCTCAACCAAAAGGTTTTCACTTCTGACGCGTAAAGACAGTGGTAATACATACGAATGTCTGAAATACTGTCGGGCAACATAAAGCATTACGACCTTTCAAACAACATGAAGACAACATTGTCAATAAGGAAAAGGTAAACCATACGAATGTCTGAAATATATCAACATTATCTGTAAATAGCCCACCCAATCTATCTACCTCATCCCCATACTATTTATATTTATTTACTTTTCTGCTCTTTTGCACACCAGTATTTCTACTTGCACATCATCATCTGCTCATTTATCACTCCAGTGTTAATCTGCTAAATTGTAATTATTCGATCCTATGGCCTATTTATTGCCTTTTGCACACATTGTTTATAGACTTTCTTTTTTCTACTGTGTTATTGGCTTGTTTATTGTTTTACTCCATGTGAAACTCTGTGTTGTTGTCTGTGCCACACTGCTTTGCTTTATCTTGGCCAGGTTGCAGTTGTAAATGAGAGAATTTGTTCTCAACTAGCCTACCTGGTCAAATAAAAGGTGAAATAAAAAATATAAAATTCTAAAAATGATGAAACATCCACAGTCAATCAATGGTCAAATGTAAGTATATGGATTTACACTACTTACCATGTTGACCTCTGACACCATGTCGATGTTTGCCACATCTAAACTCATGCCAACAGAAACCGGTTTGCCTGAGAAATAGGAACAATAACCAAATTACCATTAACATGACAAATAACGGATATTATTATATTCATTATAGTAATATTATTGGGCAATCATTTGCGCCATCATCAACGCGCAAATAAAAGTGTAGATGTACCTCCAAAGTCTGGTCGAAGGCGGATATCATACCCCTTCAACAGTTTGTCCACCGTCTCCTTTACGAAAGACATATTCCCCGGTTCGTTGGCGCTGAAATACAAGAAAGAGACCATTAAACTAACTTTTTTCCAATATGACGGGACCATCCCTTCTTTACGACGGGTCTCTTCCCCAACACTCACCTCTGCGCACAGCACATCAACGCCACTATGAGTGACACAGAGAGGATGTCAAATTCCCCTCTTCTCTGCAACCCAAACATTTCTTGTGATCTCTCCAACATGGGATCACGCGTCTCGACTCTAAACAGGTGTTTAACGGGTTTTCCAGCGTTACAAAAACAAAATCCGTTATAAAACCTATACCTTATAAAATCTATGGCTACATTTCATCAGCAGCTCTCTGATATTAACCTAACAGCTCCCGAGATCTTAGATCAGTTGAAATGTTTCACATCAGTCGGAAATCTTTCTGTTTCTGTTGGAGTCGGAAGATGTTATAGCACCGCGCATTAGGTGAACACCAAACATGAAGCCTGAACCGTTACCAGTAGCGGCGGCGAGACCCGTCGTGGTTTGAACTAATCCAAACCTCCATTATCCAAGCCGTGGCATTCATTGGTTCTTAGACTATCACACCCACGGCAATGTAGAAGTCCAAATGTCACTTCTGTGGTTTTTTGGGGGGTTTGAATTAGAGACCAATTCGTTTCCGAGTGCGCAAAACTCATCTAGCCTACATGATCCATGTTGTTACCAGATGTTTGCCAGGTTTTCCTCTCCCTTAGACGAGACTCCCCACCACCACTGGTTCATACCACGGTGTCCGGAGTCTGAAGAAACTGGCTCTCTGTATGACAGAGCAGCTAAATGGACCTGGTTACGTGATATTACAGTTTGCGAGCTCGTTGGAGCGTTTTGCTGATTGGTAGAACAGCAGAATTCATATTGACTCGGGGGCCAGCCAGCAACAATTCACTAAACGGAAATAAATCTATTATCTACATGGGTAAAACTGTTTTTTAATGTAAATGCCCTGACATCATTAGTTTAATATTCCACAAGGTAATGTGGTGGTCCTATGTGGTGCATACAACAGTAAATGTTATGGGTTCGATTCCCTGTAGGACACTTTGGATAAAGCTTTCTGCTACATAGTGTGTATTACTATTTGTGAACTGGGTTGTTCGAGCCCTGAATGCTGATTGGTTGAAAGCCATGGTATAGCAGACCGTATACCACGGGTATGACAAAACATTTATTTGAACTACTCCAATTAAGTTGGTAACCAGTTTATAATAGCAATAAGGCACCTCTGAGGTTTGTGATGTATGGCCAATATACCACGGCTAAGGTCTGTGTCCAGGCACTCCGCGTTGCGTCGTGTGAAGAACAGCCCTTAGCCGTGGTATATTGGCCATATACCACACCCCCTCGGGACTTATTGCTTAATTATGAGGTTTTGCATCTTATTGGCAATATTTAGCCTATGGTTGATTGTCTTCCAGCAAACTAGTTAAAGATGTGCTATTCAGAAATCACTCTTCCACTTCCTGGGTGTTAAAATTCTAATAGTTTGACCATTTCAGTTTTGTGACAAAGCAAGTCCAGTGTAGAGAATCATTGCAGTGTCTAACCCGCTTTGAAATATATTTTCCACAACCAGAATTAGTGCATGTTCATCTGGTGTACAACACCGAAAGCATGGGATACACAAACAATTTCGGTGTTTTCTAGTTCTGCCTAGCATGGGAACGCGGCAGTACCTGGCTCAAACTCCGGACCTCTGGTTTGCTAACACACACCCTCCTTGACAACATTCCAGCGGGTTGAGTCACCCAATAGGTACCAATTGGTGGCTCCATCCGCAAAATTCCAAGCTAGCTGTGGAGTAAATCTCTGGTTCATTACAGTGTGTTGCCGTTTTATTTTTTTTATTTTTTTTATTTTTTTACCTTTATTTTACTAGGCAAGTCAGTTAAGAACAAATTCTTATTTTCAATGACGGCCTAGGAACAGTGGGTTAACTGCCTGTTCAGGGGCAGAACGACAGACTTGTACCTTGTCAGCTCTGGGATGCAAACTTGCAACCTTTCGGTTACTAGTCCAACGCTCTAACCACTAGGCTACCCTGCCGCCCGTCTTTATATTGTGTTGTGTGTGTTAACCTAGATCAGATCTGTGTTGTGTGTGTTAACCTAGATCAGATCTGTGTTGTGTGTTAACCTAGATCAGATCTGTGTTGTGTGTTAACCTAGATCAGATCTGTGTTGTGTGCTAACCTAGATCAGATCTGTGTTGTGTGTTAACCTAGATCAGATCTGTGTTGTGTGTTAACCTAGATCAGATCTGTGTTGTGTGTTAACCTAGATCAGATCTGTGTTGTGTGTTAACCTAGATCAGATCTGTGTTGTGTGTTAACCTAGATCAGATCTGTGTTGTGTGTTAACCTAGATCAGATCTGTGTTGTGTGTTAACCTAGATCAGATCTGTGTTGTGTGTTAACCTATATCAGTTCTACGTTATGTGTGTTAACCTAGATCAGTTCTACGTTATGTGTGTTAACCTAGATCAGTTCTGTGTGTTAACCTATATCAGTTCTACGTTATGTGTGTTAACCTAGATCAGTTCTGTGTGTTAACCTAGATCAGTTCTGTGTGTTAACCTAGATCAGTTATGTGTTGTGTGTGTTAATCTTGAGAAGATCAGTGAAGTACTGCTCTCTTGCCCGTGACTCTGTGTGTGATAGATGAGTCAATTGTGACAGGAAGTATCCTATCATTCAACGAGGTAGTACTCTATCATTCAACGAGGTAGTACTCTATCATCCAACGAGGTAGTACTCTATCATTCAACGAGGTAGTACTCTATCATTCAACGAGGTAGTATCATATCAGTCAACGAGGTAGTAGTCTATCATTCAACGAGGTAGTATCATATCAGTCAACGAGGTAGTACTCTATCATTCAACGAGGTAGTAGTCTATCATTCAACGAGGTAGTATCATATCAGTCAACGAGGTAGTAGTCTATCATTCAACGAGGTAGTATCATATCAGTCAACGAGGTAGTAGTCTATCATTCAACGAGGTAGTACTCTATCATTCAACGAGGTAGTAGCCTATCATTCAATGAGGTAGTAGCCTATCATTCAACGAGGTAGTAGTCTATCATTCAACGAGGTAGTAGTCTATCATTTAACGAGGTAGTAGTCTATCATCCAACGAGGTAGTAGTCTATCATTCAACGAGGTAGTAGTCTATCATTCAACGAGGTAGTACTCTATAATTCAACGAGGTAGTAGTCTATCATTCAACGAGGTAGTAGTCTATCATTCAACGAGGTAGTACTCTATAATTCAACGAGGTAGTAGCCTATCATTCAACGAGGTAGTAGCCTATCATTCAACGAGGTAGTACTCTATCATTCAACGAGGTAGTAGCCTATCAGTCAACGAGGTAGTAGCCTATCATTCAACGAGGTAGTGTCCTAAGTGTGTGTCCCAAATGGCACCCTATTCCCTATAGTGCACTACTTTAAACATATGGCCCCTGGAAAAAAGTGCACTAAATAGGGAATTGGGTGCCATTTGGATGTGAAGGTGCAGACAGGGGACACTGTGAGAGATAGGGAGCCATCATATTGATTCTGAGCACTAATGGGAGGTCTAGCAGCATCACATTACAAACAGACAGACAGTAAGACAGACAGACATCACAGTATGTAGCAGTCCAATATGTTACCAGTCCTCCACACTACTATGTAGCAGTGTCAAGTCCATTATGTTACCAGTCCTCCACACTACTATGTAGCAGTCCATTATGTTACCAGTCCTCCACACTACTATGTAGCAGTGTCAAGTCCATTATGTTACCAGTCCTCCACACTACTATGTAGCAGTGTCAAGTCCATTATGCTACCAGTCCTCCACACTACTATGTAGCAGTGTCAAGTCCATTATGCTACCAGTCCTCCACACTACTATGTAGCAGTCCATTATGTTACCAGTCCTCCACACTACTATGTAGCAGTGTCAAGTCCATTATGCTACCAGTCCTCCACACTACTATGTAGCTGTGTCAAGTCCATTATGCTACCAGTCCTCCACACTACTATGTAGCAGTGTCAAGTCCATTATGTTACCAGTCCTCCACACTACTATGTAGCAGTGTCAAGTCCATTATGCTACCAGTCCTCCACACTACTATGTAGCAGTGTCAAGTCCAATATGCTACCAGTCCTCCACACTACTATGTAGCAGTGTCAAGTCCATTATGCTACCAGTCCTCCACACTACTATGTAGCAGTCCATTATGTTACCAGTCCTCCACACTACTATGTAGCAGTGTCAAGTCCATTATGTTACCAGTCCTCCACACTACTATGTAGCAGTGTCAAGTCCAATATGCTACCAGTCCTCTACACTACTATGTAGCAGTCCAATATGCTACCAGTCCTCCACACTACTATGTAGCAGTCCAATATGCTACCAGTCCTCCACACTACTATGTAGCAGTCCATTATGTTACCAGTCCTCCACACTACTATGTAGCAGTGTCAAGTCCATTATGCTACCAGTCCTCCACACTACTATGTAGCAGTCCATTATGCTACCAGTCCTCCACACTACTATGTAGCAGTGTCAAGTCCATTATGTTACCAGTCCTCCAAACTACTATGTAGCAGTGTCAAGTCCATTATGCTACCAGTCCTCCACACTACTATGTAGCAGTCCATTATGTTACCAGTCCTCCACACTACTATGTAGCAGTGTCAAGTCCATTATGCTACCAGTCCTCCACACTACTATGTAGCAGTGTCAAGTCCATTATGTTACCAGTCCTCCACACTACTATGTAGCAGTGTCAAGTCCATTATGCTACCAGTCCTCCACACTACTATGTAGCAGTCCATTATGTTACCAGTCCTCCACAATACTATGTAGCGGTGTCAAGTCCAATATGCTACCAGTCCTCCACACTACTATGTAGCAGTGTCAAGTCCATTATGCTACCAGTCCTCCACACTACTATGTAGCAGTGTCAAGTCCATTATGCTACCAGTCCTCCACACTACTATGTAGCAGTCCAATATGTTACCAGTCCTCCACACTACTATGTAGCAGTGTCAAGTCCATTATGCTACCAGTCCTCCACACTACTATGTAGCAGTCCATTATGTTACCAGTCCTCCACACTACTATGTAGCAGTGTCAAGTCCATTATGCTACCAGTCCTCCACACTACTATGTAGCAGTCCATTATGTTACCAGTCCTCCACACTACTATGTAGCAGTGTCAAGTCCATTATGTTACCAGTCCTCCACAATACTATGTAGCGGTGTCAAGTCCAATATGCTACCAGTCCTCCACACTACTATGTAGCAGTGTCAAGTCCATTATGCTACCAGTCCTCCACACTACTATGTAGCAGTGTCAAGTCCATTATGCTACCAGTCCTCCACACTACTATGTAGCAGTCCAATATGCTACCAGTCCTCCACACTACTATGCTAATAATGATACTCGTGGAGATGAGGTCTTCTGGTGGTCTCAGTGATGGTTTCTGTGGTGGTCTCAGTGATGGTCTAGGTGATGGTATCAGTGATGGTCTCTGTGATGGTCTCTGTGATGGTCTTAGTGATGGTATCAGTGATGGTCTCTGTGGTGGTCTCAGTGGTGGTCTCAGTGGTGGTCTTAGTGATGGTCTCAGTGGTGGTCTCTGTGATGGTATCTATGGTGGTCTCTGTGATGGTCTCTATGGTGGTCTCTGTGATGGTCTCTGTGATGGTCTCAGTGGTGGTCTCAGTGGTGGTCTCTGTGATGGTCTCTGTGATGGTCTCTGTGATGGTCTCTATGGTGGTCTCTGTGGTGGTCTCTGTGGTGGTCTCTATGATGGTCTCTGTGATGGTCTCTGTGGGGGTCTCTGTGGTGGCCTCTGTGATGGTCTCTGCTCTGTGATGGTCTCAGTGGTGGTCTCTGTGATGGTCTCTGTGGTGGTCTCTATGATGGTCTCTGTGATGGTCTCTATGATGGTCTCTATGATGGTCTCTGTGATGGTCTCTATGATGGTCTCTGTGATGGTCTCTATGGTGGTCTCTGTGGTGGTCTCTGTGGTGGTCTCTATGATGGTCTCTGTGATGGTCTCTATGGTGGTCTCTGTGGTGGTCTCTGTGGTGGTCTCTATGATGGTCTCTATGATGGTCTCTATGATGGTCTCTATGATGGTCTCTGTGATGGTCTCTATGATGGTCTCTGTGGGGGTCTCTGTGATGGTCTCTGCTCTGTGATGGTCTCAGTGGTGGTCTCTGTGATGGTCTCTGTGATGGGCTCAGTGATGGTCTCTGTGGGGGTCTCTGTGATGGTCTCTGTGATGGGCTCAGTGATAGTCTCAGTGGTGGTCTCTGTGATGGTCTCTGTGATGGGCTCAGTGATGGTCTCTGTGGTGGTTTCTGTGATGGTCTCTGCTCTGTGATGGGCTCAGTGATGGTCTCTGTGATGGTCTCTGTGATGGGCTCAGTGATAGTCTCTGTGATGGTCTCTGTGATGGTCTCTGTGATGGTCTCTATGATGGTCTCTGTGGTGGCCTCTGTGGTGGCCTCTGTGGTGGTCTCTATGATGGGCTCAGTGATAGTCTCAGTGATGGTCTCTGCTCTGTGATGGGCTCAGTGATAGTCTCTGTGGGGGTCTCTGTGATGGGCTCAGTGATGGTCTCTGCTCTGTGGTGGTCTCTGTGATGGTCTCTGCTCTGTGATGGTCTCTGCTCTGTGATGGTCTCTGTGATGGTCTCTGCTCTGTGATGGTCTCTGCTCTGTGATGGTCTCTGCTCTGTGGTGGTCTCTGTGATGGTCTCTGTGATGGTCTCTGTGATGGTCTCTGCTCTGTGATGGTCTCTGCTCTGTGATGGTCTCTGCTCTGTGGTGGTCTCTGTGATGGTCTCTGTGATGGTCTCTGTGATGGTCTCTGCTCTGTGATGGTCTCTGCTCTGTGATGGTCTCTGCTCTGTGATGGTCTCTGCTCTGTGATGGTCTCTGTGATGGTCTCTGTGATAGTCTCAGTGATCAAACCAATTACCATCAATAGACTGTTGATAAGGTCATGTTGGATATAAAACTTCTATGTCTCCAGACCATGTCATCATTTTAATTTAACCTTTATTTAACGAGGCAAGTCAGTTAAGAACACATTCTTATTTACAATGACGGCCCACCAAAAGGCCTCCTGAAGGGACGGGGGCTGGGATAAAAAATAAATTAAATACAAATATAGGACAAAACACACATCACGACAAGAGAGACGACAATCCATCAGATTCTAACAGAGACATTTCACTGGGTATTCAACTTTCATGAAATGGCTGATTTAAAACCCTGAACATTTAGCACAGAGCACCAATATTGCTACAGTAAGTCGATTTGTGTTCAGTTGAATGACTTTAGTTGATAATTGTCAGACTGCATGGGCATTGCTGTGTGGACCAGACAGACAGAGAAGTGGCTCAGAGTAGAGACCATCTAAGTCCCTATACACACTCCATTAGTGTAGAGGACTAATGTGCTTATATGAGTGCCTCTGGAAAAGATGGAGCCGTTGGTCTGATTCCAGGAACAACCACACTGAGTCATACCACAGCTCTGAGAGAGTCAGCCATGTTGAGAGGACCACTCCCTCTGCTAATAGAAACCAGTATTTGTCAGATACTTCGTTTGGAAATAACGGACGATCTTGAATAAAACAAAAGGGATTTATCATCTACATTTTTTTTTAAATTACATTTTTTTTAAAGTGGTTTTGAGTTTCTCAACCTCAACATGTAATTTACAGTGGTTCTATAGAGATCAGCCTAAAGTTGCTGAATGTGTAGTGGGTTCATGTAATTTACAGTGGTTCTATAGAGATCAACCTAACGTTGTAATTTACAGTGGTTCTATAGAGATCAACCTAACGTTGCTGAATGTGTAGTGGGTTCATGTAATTTACAGTGGTTCTATAGAGATCAACCTAACGTTGTAATTTACAGTGGTTCTATAGAGATCAACCTAACGTTGCTGAATGTGTAGTGGGTTCATGTAATTTACAGTGGTTCTATAGAGATCAACCTAACGTTGTAATTTACAGTGGTTCTATAGAGATCAACCTAACGTTGCTGAATGTGTAGTGGGTTCATGTAATTTACAGTGGTTCTATAGAGATCAACCTAACGTTGTAATTTACAGTGGTTCTATAGAGATCAACCTAACGTTGCTGAATGTGTAGTGGGTTCATGTAATTTACAGTGGTTCTATAGAGATCAACCTAACGTTGTAATTTACAGTGGTTCTATAGAGATCAACCTAACGTTGCTGAATGTGTAGTGGGTTCATGTAATTTACAGTGGTTCTATAGAGATCAACCTAACGTTGCTGAATGTGTAGTGGGTTCATGTAATTTCTTAAAGGCAGTCAGAAAGTCAAAGGGATGAAAAATATTTATTTGATCTTTGATAGCATTGAATTATCTTATCATCGATAATTACTGCATTATCTTTCCATCCATAATTACTATATTACATTATCATTTCTCCTTGCTGCATTATCTTTCCATCCATAATTACTATATTACATTATCATTGCTCCTTACTGCATTATCTTTCCATCCATACTTACGCTATTATCTTAGCATTGATCCTTACTTCATTATCTTTCCATCCACACTTACTCTATTATCTTAGCATTGATCCTTACTGCATTAGCGTATCATCCATAATTACTCCATTATCTTAGCATTGATAATTACAGCATTAGCGTATCATCCACAATTACTCCATTATCTTAGCATTGATAATTATTGCATTAGTGTATCATCCATAATTACTCCATTATCTTAGCATTGATCCTTACCGCATTAGCGTATCATCCATAATTACTCCATTATCTTAGCATTGATAATTACTGCATTAGCGTATAATCCATAATTACTCCATTATCTTAGCATTGATCCTTACTGCATTAGCGTATCATCCATAATTACTCTATTATCTTAGCATTGATCCTTACTGCATTATCTTTCCATCCACACTTACTCCATTATCTTAGCATTGATCCTTACTGCATTAGCGTATCATCCATAATTACTCCATTATCTTAGTGTTGATCCTTACTGCATTAGCGTATCATCCATAATTACTCCATTATCTTAGCATTGATAATTACAGCATTAGCGTATCAACCACAATTACTCCATTATCTTAGCATTGATAATTACTGCATTAGTGTATCATCCATAATTACTCCATTATCTTAGCATTGATCCTTACCGCATTAGCGTATCATCCATAATTACTCCATTATCTTAGCATTGATCCTTACTGCATTAGCGTATCATCCATAATTACTCCATTATCTTAGCATAGATAATTACTGCATTAGCGTATCATCCATAATTACTCCATTATCTTAGCATTGATCCTTACTGCATTAGCGTATCATCCATAATTACTCTATTATCTTAGCATTGATCCTTACTGCATTATCTTTCCATCCACACTTACTCCATTATCTTAGCATTGATCCTTACTGCATTAGCGTATCATCCATAATTACTCTATCTTAGCATTGATCCTTACTGCATTATCTTTCCATCCACACTTACTCTATTATCTTAGCATTGATCCTTACTGCATTATCTTTCCATCCATAAGTACTCCATTATCTTAGCATTGATCCTTACTGCATTAGCGTATCATCCATAATTACTCCATTATCATGGAGCATTGATAATTACAGCATTATTGTCACGCCCTGATCTGTTTCACCTGTCTTTGTGCTTGTCTCCACCCTCCTCCAGGTGTCACCCATCACCCCCATTATCCCCTGTGTATCCCCACTCAACCTCTCTCCATTCCTATGGATGTTAAGAGTGCTGGACGGGCGCTCCATAGGCTGGATCACCCACCTGACCACCCCCATCAACCTATGAGTGTTGGGGAACCACAGCAAGACGATCCAGTTCCTGCGAATTGAGTCTCCGCAGGTTCCCGTGGTATTGGGATTCGCTTGGCTCCAGCAACACAATTCCCCTATTGACTGGGCTACTGGAGCCCGTCCTGCCACACTCATTGCCTGAAGTCAGCTCTGCCTGCCCCTGGGCGTCTTCCTGGGGGCTTGGAAATTACTCCGGATTTCTCCTCCAGCCTCACTAAGTACCAGGACCTCCGGGAGGGGTTCAATAAGGCTCGGTCCACTTCGCTTCCGCTGCACCGACCGGTATCCAAGATGGTCAAGCCAGATATGGCATGCCGCTATAGCCTCACAGCTACACCCCCTGAAGCCGAGACACTTCCCCCCTGTTCCGAGATTATTAGCCCCTCTGTTGCCCCGTACCCTCCGTATACTTCCTACCTTTAGAATTAAAGCCATCTCTTCGGAGGAGAGGTGCTGGGTCACCTGGACCTAGGCCTCATCTCTGAGTTCCAGCGCCAACATCCCGCTCAACCAGGTAGGCGCCCAGGTGGAACGCCCTGATCTGTTTCACCTGTCTTTGTGCTTGTCTCCACCCCCTCCAGGTGTCCCACCCTGATCTGTTTCACCTGTCTTTGTGCTTGTCTCCACCCCCTCCAGGTGTCCCACCCTGATCTGTTTCACCTGTCTTTGTGCTTGTCTCCACCCCCTCCAGGTGTCCCACCCTGATCTGTTTCACCTGTCTTTGTGCTTGTCTCCACCCCCTCCAGGTGTCCCACCCTGATCTGTTTCACCTGTCTTTGTGCTTGTCTCAACCCCCTCCAGGCGTCCCACCCTGATCTGTTTCACCTGTCTTTGTGCTTGTCTCCACCCCCTCCAGGTGTCCCACTCTGATCTATTTCACCTGTCTTTGTGATTGTCTCCACCCCCCTCCAGGTGTAACACCCTGATCTATTTCACCTGTCTTTGTGCTTGTCTCCACCCCCCTCCAGGTGTAACACCCTGATCTGTTTCACCTGTCTTTGTGCTTGTCTCCACCCCCCTCCAGGTGTAACACCCTGATCTATTTCACCTGTCTTTGTGCTTGTCTCCACCCCCCTCCAGGTGTAACACCCTGATCTATTTCACCTGTCTTTGTGCTTGTCTCCACCCCCTCCAGGTGTAACACCCTGATCTGTTTCACCTGTCTTTGTGATTGTCTCCACCCCCTCCAGGTGTCCCACCCTGATCTATTTCACCTGTCTTTGTGCTTGTCTCCACCCCCTCCAGGTTTCGCCTACGAATCACAGCCTACGAATCACAGCCTACGAATCACAGCCTACGAATCACAGCCTACGAATCACAGCCTACTTTGTCAAACGGAGGATGATTTAACAAAAGCGCAATCGTTGTGCGAATGTACCTAACCAATGACTTTCTTAAAATCAATACACAGAAGTATATATTTTAAACCTGCATATTTAGCTAAAATAAATCCAGGTTAGCAGGCTATATTAACTAGTGAAATTGTGTCACTTCTTTTGCGTTCATTGCACGCAGAGTCAGGGTATATGCAACAGTTTGGGCCGCCTAGCTCATTGCGAACTAATTTTCCAGAATTGTACAAAATTATGACATAATATTGAAGGTTGTACAATGTAACAGCAACATTTAGACTGACTGAAAGAATAAACATTTTGTTTTCAAAATGATAGTTTCTGGATTTTACCATATTAATGACCAAAGGCTCCTATTTCTGTATTTATGTTATGTTATAAATAAGTCTATGATTTGATATTTGATAGAGCAGTCTGACTGAGCGGTGGTAGACAGCAGCAGGCTTGTAAGCATTCATTCAAACTTTACTGCGTTTGCCAGCAGCTCTTAGCAATGCTTGAGGCACAGCGCTGTTTATGACTTCAAGCCTATCAACTCCAGAGATTACACTGGCAATACTAAAGTGCCTATTAGAACATCCAATAGTCAAAGGTATATGAAATACAAATGGTATAGAGAGAAATAGTCCTATAATAACTACAACCTAAAACTTCTTACCTGGGAATATTGAACCACCAGCTTTCATATGTTCTCATGTTCTGAGCAAGGAACTGAAACGTTATCTTTCTTACATAGCACATATTGCACTTTTACTTTCTTCTCCAACACTGTTTTTGAATTATTTAAACCAAATTGAACATGTTTTATAATTTACTTGAGTCTAAATATATTTTATTTATGTATTATATTAAGTTAAAATAAAAGTGTTCATTGTTCATTCAGTATTGTTGTAATCGTTATTATTACAATTTTTTTCCCGGTCGATTAATAGGTATCGTCTTTTTTTGGTTCTCCAATAATCAGTATCGGCGCTGAAAAATCATAATTGGTCGACCTCTACTACGGATTACCGACCTCTGTCTGCCCTGACACTGGGCCTGCCGTCCTCTACCTTGGCCTCTACTACGGATTACCGCCCTCTGTCTGCCCTGACACTGGGCCTGCCGTCCTCTACCTTGGCCTCTACTACGGATTACCGACCTCTGTCTGCCCTGACACTGGGCCTTACCGTCCTGTACCTTGGCCTCTACTATGGATTACCGACCTCTGTCTGCCCTGACACTGGGCCTACCGTCCTCTACCTTGGCCTCTACTACGGATGACTTTTGTTGTGGAATTGTTAGATACTAGGTTTTGTTGTGGAATTGTTAGATATTAGGTTTTGTTGTGGAATTGTTAGATACTAGGTTTTGTTGTGAATCGTTAGATATTAGCTTTTGTTGTGGAATTGTTAGATATTAGGTTTTGTTGTGGAATTGTTAGATACTAGCTTTTGTTGTGAATTGTTAGATATTAGGTTTTGTTGTGGAATTGTTAGATATTAGCTTTTTGTCATGTTTTGTCTTATATTGTCTTGTCATTTTGCTTTTCCTTCTGTTCGTTTTCCCCCTGCTGGTCTTTTTAGGTTCGTTCCCTTTTTTCTCTCTCCCTCTCTCTCTCTCTTCTCTCTATCGTTCCGTTCCTGCTCCCAGCTGTTCCTATTCCCCTAATCAATCATTTAGTCTTCCCACACCTGTTCCCTATCTTTTCCCCTGATTAGAGTCCCTATTTCTCCCCTTGTTTTCCGTTTCTGTCCTGTCGGATCCTTGTATACTGTTCACCGTGCTGTGTCTTTGTATCGCCCTGTCGTGTCGTGTTTCCCTCAGATGCTGCGTGGTGAGCAGGTGTCTGAGTCTGCTACGGTCAAGTGCCTTCCCGAGGCAACCTGCAGTTCATTATCGAGTCTCCAGTCAGTTCTCGTGATTACGAGTGAAATTGTTTCTTATGCTTTATTTACCGCTCCGATTTGTCTAGGAGTATTGCTATTTCCTTAAACTGGATTAAAGACTCTGTTTTCGCCAAGTCGCTTTTGGGTCCTCATTCACCTGCATAACAGAAGGATCCGACCAAAGAATGGACCCAGCGACTACAGACGCTCGTAACACTGCCGTCGAGATCCAAGGAGCCATGCTCGGCAGACACGAGCAGGAATTGTCTGCTGCTCGTCATGCCATGGAGAACCTGGCCGCTCAGGTTTCCGACCTCTCTGGACAGTTCCAGAGTCTTCGTCTCGTGCCACCTGTTACTTCCTGGTCTGCCGAGCCTCCGGAACCTAGGGTTAATAACCCACCTTGCTACTCCGGGCAGCCCAAGGAGTGCCGCTCCTTTCTCACCCAGTGTGATATTGTGTTCTCTCTCCAACCCAACACATACTCTAGAGAGAGCTCGGGTTGCTTACGTCATTTCACTCCTTACTGGCCGGGCTCGAGAGTGGGGCACAGCTATCTGGGAGGCAAGGGCTGATTGTTCAAACAATTACCAGAACTTTAAAGAGGAGATGATTCGGGTTTTTGACCGTTCAGTTTTTGGTAGGGAGGCTTCTAGGGCCCTGGCTTCCCTATGCCAAGGTGATCGATCCATAACGGATTACTCTATAGAGTTTCGCACTCTTGCTGCCTCTAGTGACTGGAACGAGCCGGCGTTGCTCGCTCGTTTTCTGGAGGGACTCCACGCAGTGGTTAAAGATGAGATTCTCTCCCGGGAGGTTCCTTCCAGTGTGGACTCTTTGATTGCTCTCGCCATCCGCATAGAACGACGGGTAGATCTTCGTCACCAAGCTCGTGGAAGAGAGCTCGCGTCAACGGTGTTTCCTGCTCCGCATCGCAACCATCTCCCTCCTCTGGCTCAGAGACTGAGCCCATGCAGCTGGGAGGTATTCGCATCTCGACTAAGGAGAGGGAACGGAGGATCACCAACCGCCTGTGCCTCTATTGCGGATTTGATGGACATTTTGTCAATTCATGTCCAGTAAAAGCCAGAGCTCATCAGTAAGCGGAGGGCTACTGGTGAGCGCTACTACTCAGGTCTCTCCATCTAGATCCTGTACTACTATGTCGGTCCATCTACGCTGGACCGGTTCGGTGCTACATGCAGTGCCTTGATAGACTCTGGGGCTGAGGGTTGTTTCATGGACGAAGCATGGGCTCGGAAACATGACATTCCTTTCAGACAGTTAGACAAGCCTACGCCCATGTTCGCCTTAGATGGTAGTCATCTTCCCAGTATCAGATTTGAGACACTACCTTTAACCCTCACAGTATCTGGTAACCACAGTGAGACTATTTCTTTTTTGATTTTTCGTTCACCTTTTACACCTGTTGTTTTGGGTCATCCCTGGCTAGTATGTCATAATCCTTCTATTAATTGGTCTAGTAATTCTATCCTATCCTGGAACGTTTCTTGTCATGTGAAGTGTTTAATGTCTACCATCCCTCCCATTTCTTCTGTCCCCACTTCTCAGGAGGAACCTGGCGATTTGACAGGAGTGCCGGAGGAATATCATGATCTGCGCACGGTCTTCAGTCGGTCCCGAGCCAACTCCCTTCCTCCTCACCGGTCGTATGATTGTAGTATTGATCTCCTTCCGGGGACCACTCCTCCTCGGGGTAGACTATACTCTCTGTCGGCTCCCGAACGTAAGGCTCTCGAGGATTATTTGTCTGTGTCTCTTGACGCCGGTACCATAGTGCCTTCTTCCTCTCCGGCCGGGCGGGGTTTTTTTGTTAAGAAAAAGGACGGTACTCTACGCCCCTGCGTGGATTATCGAGGGCTGAATGACATAACGGTTAAGAATCGTTATCCGCTTCCCCTTATGTCATCAGCCTTCGAGATTCTGCAGGGAGCCAGGTGCTTTACTAAGTTGGACCTTCGTAACGCTTACCATCTCGTGCGCATCAGAGAGGGGGACGAGTGGAAAACGGCGTTTAACACTCCGTTAGGGCATTTTGAGTACCGGGTTCTGCCGTTTGGTCTCGCCAATGCGCCAGCTGTTTTTCAGGCATTAGTTAATGATGTTCTGAGAGACATGCTGAACATCTTTGTTTTTGTCTACCTTGACGATATCCTGATTTTTTCACCGTCACTCGAGATTCATGTTCAGCACGTTCGACGTGTTCTCCAGCGCCTTTTAGAGAATTGTCTCTACGTGAAGGCTGAGAAGTGCTCTTTTCATGTCTCCTCCGTTACTTTTCTCGGTTCCGTTATTTCCGCTGAAGGCATTCAGATGGATTCCGCTAAGGTCCAAGCTGTCAGTGAGTGGCCCGTTCCAAGGTCACGTGTCGAGTTGCAGCGCTTTCTAGGTTTCGCTAATTTCTATCGGCGTTTCATTCGTAATTTCGGTCAAGTTGCTGCCCCTCTCACAGCTCTTACTTCTGTCAAGACGTGTTTTAAGTGGTCCGGTTCCGCCCAGGGAGCTTTTGATCTTCTAAAAGAACGTTTTACGTCCGCTCCTATCCTCGTTACTCCTGACGTCACTAGACAATTCATTGTCGAGGTTGACGCTTCAGAGGTAGGCGTGGGAGCCATTCTATCCCAGCGCTTCCAGTCTGACGATAAGGTTCATCCTTGCGCTTATTTTTCTCATCGCCTGTCGCCATCTGAACGCAACTATGATGTGGGTAACCGCAACTGCTCGCCATCCGCTTAGCCCTAGGCGAATGGCGACAGTGGTTGGAGGGGGCGACCGTTCCTTTTGTCGTTTGGACAGACCATAAGAACCTTGAGTACATCCGTTCTGCCAAACGACTTAATGCTCGTCAAGCTCGTTGGGCGTTATTTTTCGCTCGTTTCGAGTTTGTGATTTCTTACCGTCCGGGTAGCAAGAACACCAAGCCTGATGCCTTATCCCGTCTTTTTAGTTCTTCTGTGGCTTCTACTGATCCCGAGGGATTCTTCCTTATGGGCGTGTTGTCGGGTTGACAGTCTGGGGAATTGAAAGACAGGTTAAGCAAGCACTCACGCACACTGCGTCGCCGCGCGCTTGTCCTAGTAACCTTCTTTTCGTTCCTGTTTCCACTCGTCTGGCTGTTCTTCAGTGGGCTCACTCTGCCAAGTTAGCTGGTCATCCCGGTGTTCGAGGCACTCTTGCTTCTATTCGCCAGCGCTTTTGGTGGCCGACTCAGGAGCGTGACACGCGCCGTTTCGTGGCTGCTTGTTCGGACTGCGCGCAGACTAAGTCAGGTAACTCTCCTCCTGCCGGTCGTCTCAGACCGCTCCCCATTCCTTCTCGACCATGGTCTCACATCGCCCTAGACTTCATTACCGGTCTGCCTTTGTCTGCGGGGAAGACTGTGATTCTTACGGTTGTCGATAGGTTCTCTAAGGCGGCACATTTCATTCCTCTCGCTAAACTTCCTTCCGCTAAGGAGACGGCACAAATCATCATCGAGAATGTGTTCAGAATTCATGGCCTCCCGTTAGACGCCGTTTCAGACAGAGGTCCGCAATTCACGTCACAGTTTTGGAGGGAGTTCTGTCGTTTGATTGGTGCGTCCGTCAGTCTCTCTTCCGGGTTTCATCCCCAGTCTAACGGTCAAGCAGAGAGGGCCAATCAGACGATTGGTCGCATACTACGCAGCCTTTCTTTCAGAAACCCTGCGTCTTGGGCAGAACAGCTCCCCTGGGCAGAATACGCTCACAACTCGCTTCCTTCGTCTGCTACCGGGTTATCTCCGTTTCAGAGTAGTCTGGGTTACCAGCCTCCTCTGTTCTCATCCCAGCTTGCCAAGTCCAGCGTTCCCTCCGCTCAAGCGTTTGTCCAACGTTGTGAGCGCACCTGGAGGAGGGTGAGGTCTGCACTTTGCCGTTACAGGGCACAGACTGTGAGAGCCGCCAATAAACGTAGGATTAAGAGTCCAAGGTATTGTTGCGGCCAGAGAGTGTGGCTTTCCACTCGCAACCTTCCTCTTACGACAGCTTCTCGTAAGTTGACTCCGCGGTTCATTGGTCCGTTCCGTGTCTCCCAGGTCGTCAATCCTGTCGCTGTGCGACTGCTTCTTCCGCGACATCTTCGTCGCGTCCATCCTGTCTTCTTCCATGTCTCCTGTGTCAAGCCCTTTCTTCGCACCCCCGTTCGTCTTCCCTCCCCCCCTCCCGTCCTTGTCGAGAGCGCACCTATTTACAAGGTACGTAGGATCATGGACATGCGTTCTCGGGGACGGGGTCACCAATACTTAGTGGATTGGGAGGGTTACGGTCCTGAGGAGAGGAGTTGGGTTCCGTCTCGGGACGTGCTGGACCGTTCACTGATTGATGATTTCCTCCGTTGCCGCCAGGATTCCTCCTCGAGTGCGCCAGGAGGCGCTCGGTGAGTGGGGGGGTACTGTCATGTTTTGTCTTATATTGTCTTGTCATTTTGCTTTTCCTTCTGTTCGTTTTCCCCCTGCTGGTCTTTTTAGGTTCGTTCCCTTTTTTTCTCTCTCCCTCTCTCTCTCTCTTCTCTCTATCGTTCCGTTCCTGCTCCCAGCTGTTCCTATTCCCCTAATCAATCATTTAGTCTTCCCACACCTGTTCCCTATCTTTTCCCCTGATTAGAGTCCCTATTTCTCCCCTTGTTTTCCGTTTCTGTCCTGTCGGATCCTTGTATACTGTTCACCGTGCTGTGTCTTTGTATCGCCCTGTCGTGTCGTGTTTCCCTCAGATGCTGCGTGGTGAGCAGGTGTCTGAGTCTGCTACGGTCAAGTGCCTTCCCGAGGCAACCTGCAGTTCATTATCGAGTCTCCAGTCAGTTCTCGTGATTACGAGTGGAATTGTTTCTTATGCTTTATTTACCGCTCCGATTTGTCTAGGAGTATTGCTATTTCCTTAAACTGGATTAAAGACTCTGTTTTCGCCAAGTCGCTTTTGGGTCCTCATTCACCTGCATAACACTTTTGTTGTGGAATTGTTAGATATTAGCTTTTGTTGTGAATTGTTAGATATTAGGTTTTGTTGTGGAATTGTTAGATATTAGCTTTTGTTGTGGAATTGTTAGATATTAGCTTTTGTTTTGGAATTGTTAGATATTAGCTTTTGTTGTGGAATTGTTAGATATTAGCTTTTGTTGTGAATTGTTAGATATTAGCTTTTGTTGTGGAATTGTTAGATATTAGCTTTTGTTGTGAATTGTTAGATATTAGGTTTTGTTGTGGAATTGTTAGATACTAGGTTTTGTTGTGAATGGTTAGATATTAGCTTTTTGTTGTGAATGGTTAGATATTAGCTTTTGTTGTGGAATTGTTAGATATTAGGTTTTGTTGTGAATTGTTAGATACTAGGTTTTGTTGTGGAATTGTTATATATGACCTGTTTGATATTGCTGCACTGTTGGATCTAAGCATAAGCATTTCACTACACTCACAATAACATCTGCTAACCATGTATATGTGACCAATAACATCTGCTAACCATGTATATGTGACCAATAACATCTACTAACCATGTGTATGTGACCAATAACATCTGCTAACAATGTGACCAATAACATCTACTAACCATGTGTATGTGACCAATAACATCTGCTAACCATGTATATGTGACCAATAACATCTACTAATCATGTGTATGTGACCATTAACATCTGCTAACCATGTATATGTGACCATTAACATCTGCTAACCATGTGTATGTGACCATTAACATCTGCTAACCATGTATATGTGACCAATAACATCTGCTAACCATGTGTATGTGACCAATAACATCTACCAATAACATCATGTATATGTGACCATTAACATCTCTACTAACCATGTGTATGTGACCATTAACATCTGCTAACCATGTGTATGTGACCATTAACATCTGCTAACCATGTGTGACCAATAACATCTGCTAACCATGTGACCAATAACATCTGCTAACCATGTGATGTGACCAATAACATCTGCTAACCATGTGTATGTGACCATTAACATCTGCTAACCATGTGTATGTATGTGACCAATAACATCTGCTAACCATGTATATGTGACCAATAACATCTACTAACCATGTGTATGTGACCAAACAACATCTAACATCTGCTAACCATGTGACCAATAACATCTGCTAACCATGTGTATGTGACCATTAACATCTGCTAACCATGTGTAACATCTACTAACCATGTGACCAAACATAACATCTACTAATCATGTGTATGTGACCAATAACATCTGCTAACCATGTGTATGTGACCAATAACATCTACTAACCATGTGTATGTGACCAATAACATCTGCTAACCATGTGTATGTGACCAATAACATCTGCTAACCATGTGTATGTGACCAATAACATCTACTAACCATGTGTATGTGACCAATAACATCTACTAACCATGTGACCAATAACACTAACCATGTATATGTGACTAACCATGTATATGTGACCAATAACATCTACTAACCATGTGTATGTGACCAATAACATCTACTAACCATGTGTATGTGACCAATAACATCTACTAACCATGTGTATGTGACTAACCATGTGTGACCAATAACATCTGCTAACCATGTGTATGTGACCAATAACATCTGCTAACCATGTGTATGTGACCAATAACATCTGCTAACCATGTGTATGTGACCAATAACATCTACTAACCATGTGACCAATAACATCTACTAACCATGTATGACCATTAACATCTGCTAACCATGTGTATGTGACCATGTAACATCTCTACTAACCATGTGATGTGACCAATAACATCTGCTAACCATGTGACCAATAACATCTGCTAACCATGTGTATGTGACCATTAACATCTGCTAACCATGTGTATGTGACCAATAACATCTGCTAACCATGTGTAACAATGTGACCAATAACATCTGCTAACCATGTGTATGTGACCAATAACATCTGCTAACCATGTGTATGTGACCAATAACATCTACTAACCATGTGTATGTGACCAATAACATCTACTAACCATGTGATGTGACCATTAACATCTGCTAACCATGTGACCATAACCATAACATCTCTACTAACCATGTGTATGTGACCAATAACATCTACTAACCATGTGTATGTGACCAATAACATCTACTAACCATGTATGTGACCAATAACATCTACTAACCATGTGACCAATAACATCTACTAACCATGTGTATGTGACCAATAACATCTACTAACCATGTGTATGTGACCAATAACATCTGCCAATAACCATGTGTATGTGACCAATAACATCTACTAACCATGTGTATGTGACCAATAACATCTGCTAACCATGTGTATGTGACCAATAACATCTGCTAACCATGTGTATGTGACCAATAACATCTACTAACATCTGCCAATAACATCTGCTAACCATGTGTATGTGACCAATAACATCTGCTAACCATGTGTATGTGACCATTAACATCTGCTAACCATGTGACCAATAACATCTACTAACCATGTGTATGTGACCAATAACATCTACTAACCATGTGTATGTGACCATTAACATCTGCTAACCATGTGTATGTGACCAATAACATCTGCTAACCATGTATATGTGACCAATAACATCTGCTAACCATGTGTATGTGACCAATAACATTTGATTTGATTGTGTCTGCTGCCTTCAGATTTACAATGGGTCGTGAGGTGTTATAAAAACCCACCTGTCTATCTCCCCACCTCCGGTGGGTGTGAGAGATATCTCTGTCGGACTGTGGTCCACGGTAACCTGACTCGACTGGGCCAGTCATGACAATAAAATAACATGAACCCTAACCCCACAACATGACCCCTCCCCGCCCAACAAACTGCTATGACGACAGGACAGCCATGAGGTCAGTCAGCACATGTATCAACAATTATTTGATGACTTTTTCATCATAAACACAATATTTTATCCTCATCTAATTGGTTGCAGTCGTACACCATGAAGTCAACACGTTAGGTATTAGAAGATAACTTCTCAATGAAACTCTCATAAACGTAGATTAATGCTCATTCAGACATTCAGAGCTCAATCTGTATTTGACAGGAGTCCTGTGGTATGTTTGAGACACTGCCCTCAACCAGGACGGTATCAACTGCTTCGTGTAGTTGTATCCAAGCTTACAAAGGGTTAAGGTTAGGGTTATGAAAGGTCTTACAACTTGCACAAAGGTTCTGGCCCGATAATAAGTTTTATGGAAAAAGGGTTGAAAGTAGGCGTTTCCATAATGACAATCTAAATAGCCTACCTACAACTGGTCAAATGTTGTCACGATGTGCACTCGTGCTGCCTTGTCTCCTCTCACTCACACTCAAGTGTTGCCAGTTTAGCGACTTTTAGGACAGCCAATAAATAGCTACTTTCCTTACTGAGAAGTTGGCATCACTGCTACCACTCTGCTGCCTCCTACAGCACTCAGTCTCAACACACACCTGTCACTCAGCAACAGCCTCCTGAAATAATCGTGTGAGTTGTTCTTATTTCTATTAGCGTCGCTACAGTCCTATCACCGGCTTGGCTGCCTTTATAAATCCTCCACGTTGGACCCAAATGATTGACAGCTAAACAAGGCATGAAAACAGATGACGTAGCTAGATTTTTAGCCTTGTTGTTTTCGAATTGAAAGCGTCCTGCATTCCTCCCTTGAAGAAGCTTAATGATTGATCTGCTGTAGGTGGAAGCACATAACTTTCACCTATCCATCAACCAACAGGTGCATCCCATATCGGAAATGGTATCATTATAAATTAATTGATACATATATTGATTTACTATCCTCTCCCTGACTTTGTAGATGTGTAGCCCTAAATGTTTAATAGACTTTTGAATAGATATCAATGTGCCATTATGTGACTGATACGTACCTGCCGGTTCGTCTTTTCACTGATATTCTCGCTTTAAATCATCCAGAATAAAGATCTTTACCTGCATTGTCGACTACAACCTATGGAGGTCGCTATATGCAGCACCTAGCAACAAATTTAGCTACTTTTTTTTAAAGAAGGAAACTTTTAGCAACTTTTGAAAAGTGACTCAAACGCTAAAATACACGCATTTTCCCTCTAAATGACACACAAAAAAAATTCTGTCACAACACATGTACCTGGCTGCAAAAGTGCATTGTGAGTGACATCTGCAGCAATTTCAGTAAATTGCACATCATTGTTGGCTGACTGCAGCAGCAGTAGCACGGGTTCGACGAGACAAACCCAATGAATATAATCTTGATCTTGAACAGAATTTACAACATCAATCAACATGTCTACAATCAAAAGGGTACAGAAAAGAGTAGGAGTCTGTCTGTTTTTTTGCCAGTCAATTTGAGTAACGTTATTGTTTATTCTACGTAATGACGCAGTTTTACGTTATCACGCAATGACATCACAACGTCATCTAGCAACTTTTAGCAACAAATCAACCTGCGTCTAATATATACATATATATATATGTACAGTGTGCTTTGGACTTGCCTCGCCTAGTCACAAATTTAATTTAAGCCCAGCATTTGTGTCACTTATGGGAAAATGTGTGATTAATGATGACTTCAGAAATTAGAGAGACTTCCCCACCAATTGCTGCTGGTGTATGGATAGCTGTCATATCAAGTTTCATCAATGGATCGACGTTTGTGCTTCAAAAAAAGGGAATATTACGATCCCGTAAAAGAGGTAGAGTGCTGGGGGGAAAGAATCCCATGTATTATCATGTTTGTAGGGTCATTTGTTGGCTACAATGTTATACTATCCTCAGACACAGTAACATTACTTACTACTGTACAGTAAATACACCATCTCTTAACTTCATTCGGTTCCTCTTGAATTTTCGTGATTTTTCTGCAAAAAAAAAAATGAATGCTGCTTTCGTGGCATAACTAGAACAGGACATGGAAATCAGAGGGTGACTACTGTACTGTTAATAACACAAACACTGTATGTAATGTCATTCTTTTTTTAGGTGGGTCCTATCTAAAAGATGGCGTATGGTGGAGCGGTACACTCTCCAGTAAGTAGCCGAGTTAACAGCGCCACCTGTCTTTTATTAACTGTAGTACATCCTCATGGGTATTTCTGTCACACACAGGATTCTCCTAATAATAAAGACATTTTACTACTACATTAAACTATCACTACTCACCGATTGCGTTTATGTGATTGATCATATTTCATGAATTCAATTGACCTCTGAACTCCTCCGAACAAGTGATTGTGGGACAAATTGGGAACTTCCTGGCCTATAACGCAGCCCCTGCTGTGGTGGTCACACCTTTAGGAGCCCTGGGGGTGCTGTTTGGGTGAGTTATTGATTGGCATGTTATCATTCAGTGGGTGACTACTATTGTATTTTGTTTTCTGGTGGGAGTGTTTACAGTGATGTGATGTTTGCTACAGTACAGGGGTGTTTACAGTGATGTTTGCTACAGTACAGATGTGTTTACAGTGATGTTTGCTACAGTACAGGGGTGTTTACAGTGATGTTTGCTACAGTACAGGGGTGTTTACAGTGATGTTTGCTACAGTACAGGGGTGTTTACAGTGATGTGATGTTTGCTACAGTACAGGGGTGTTTACAGTGATGTTTGCTACAGTACAGGGGTGTTTACAGTGATGTGATGTTTGCTACAGTACAGGGGTGTTTACAGTGATGTGATGTTTGCTACAGTACAGGGGTGTTTACAATGATGTGATGTTTGCCTAGCTAGCTAACTGCATGCCTCCCTGTTTTGATCACCAAAATGTTTGCTTTGTGATCCAGGGCTGTTCTGGCCTCCTATATCCTCCAGGAACAGCTGAATGTCCTGGGGAAGCTGGGCTGTGTATTGTGTTGCTGTGGTTCTGTCGTGCTCATCATTCACTCCCCTAAATCAGAGAGCGTCACCTCTAGTCTGGAGCTGGAAGAGAGGCTTGCTGATCCAGGTGGGACCTGGACATGGTTATTACATCCCAAATGCACCATATTCTCTATATAGTGCACTACTTTAGACCAGAGCCCTATTCCCTATATAGTGCACTACTATAAGACCAGGGCCCTATTCCCTATATAGAGCACTACTTTAGACCAGAGCCCTATTCTCTATATAGTGCACTACTTTAGACCAGAGCCCTATTCCCTATATAGTGCACTACTATAAGACCAGAGCCGTATTCCCTATATAGTGCACTACATTAGACTAGAGCCCTATTCCCTATATAGTGCACTACTTTAGACCAGAACCCTATTCCCTATATAGTGCACTACATTAGACCAGAGCCCTATTCCCTATATAGTGCACTACATTAGACCAGAGCCCTATTCCCTATATAGTGCACTACTTTAGACCAGAGCCCTATTCCCTATATAGTGCACTACATTAGACTAGAGCCCTATTCCCTATATAGTGCACTACATTAGACTAGAGCCCTATTCCCTATATAGTGCACTACATTAGACTAGAGCCCTATTCCCTATATAGTGCACTACATTAGACTAGAGCCCTATTCCCTATATAGTGCACTACATTAGACTAGAGCCCTATTCCCTATATAGTGCACTACATTAGACTAGAGCCCTATTCCCTATATAGTGCACTACATTAGACTAGAGCCCTATTCCCTATATAGTGCACTACATTAGACTAGAGCCCTATTCCCTATATAGTGCACTACATTAGACTAGAGCCCTATTCCCTATATAGTGCACTACATTAGACTAGAGCCCTATTCCCTATATAGTGCACTACATTAGACCAGAGCCCTATTCCCTATATAGTGCACTACATTAGACCAGAGCCCTATTCCCTATATAGTGCACTACATTAGACTAGAGCCCTATTCCCTATATAGTGCACTACAATAGACTAGAGCCCTATTCCCTATATAGTGCACTACATTAGACTAGAGCCCTATTCCCTATATAGTGCACTACATTAGACCAGAGCCCTATTCCCTATATAGTGCACTACATTAGACCAGAGCCCTATTCCCTATATAGTGCACTACATTAGACCAGAGCCCTATTCCCTATATAGTGCACTACATTAGACTAGAGCCCTATTCCCTATATAGTGCACTACATTAGACTAGAGCCCTATTCCCCATATAGTGCACTACATTAGACTAGAGCCCTATTCCCTATATAGTGCACTACATTAGACTAGAGCCCTATTCCCTATATATACGTTGCACTGTTCAGAGTGCTCTGTACATGGACATGTTAGTTTGACCCAGCCCAGAACTGCTCAAAGTCTTCTGAATAACAACTTGAACATAAGTTCAATTGAGAGTAATTCTGAAGTGTGTGAATGTTTTCTATCCATGCAGTGTTTGTCGCCTATTCCTTGTTGGTGGTCCTACTACTGGTTGTGCTGATGGTGTGGGCGGCCCCAGCTCACGGCACGTCCAACATCATGGTGTACGTGTCCATCTGCTCCCTCCTGGGGAGTTTCACAGTCACCAGCTGTAAGGGGCTGGGCCTGGCTGCTCAGGATGCCTTCAACGGGGGGCCTTCCAGCAGCCGAGCCCTTGGTCTCTTCCTGGGTCTACTGGGAACCCTGTCCGTCAGCATCCTCATCCAGTTCGCCTTCATCAACAAGGCTCTGGAGCACTACAGCTCCAACATGTTTGAAGCCATTTACTATGTGACCTTCACATCTACAGTTCTCACAGCTTCAGCCATCTTGTTCAGAGAGTGGACCACAGTGGGTTTAGTAGACTGCCTGGGCATGCTGTGTGGGCTAACCACTGTGGCTGTTGGAGTCCTGTTGCTCCGTATCTCCTCAGAGGCCTCACTCACCTGGAAACCAGCTGCTACAGGACCAGATAAAATGGATTAATCAGAGGCTTGTCAGTCTCAGGGAGATTAATGCAGTGTTTATTGGTTCATTTGGGGCCATATTTTTAATCTTGAATAACATATATATTGTGAATTGCATTTGTATCTAATAAAATACTTGAATATAAGTTGAAGAATCTTACCGGTGGATTTGCGAACAACATACCTGTTGTGCAATATTTGTTGCTCGCCATTCTCAAGGGCTCAATGATAGTCATGGCCTGTTGTGTTCAAACACACTAAGCAGCATTGTTGCTGTTTAATGTGCTAGATGTTTGCTATTCTAACACTTGTCAGTCAGTGTCAATCCACGTGGACTGGCTGTAAACCAAAGAACCTAACTCGTGTGTCCGATTGAAAAGTCTTAACTTACAACGTGGTCAACTTTGTCAGTATGGGGTCGTCTTTTATAATTAAGTGAAATTAACTCAATGATTTTGTATTTTACTACAATAAAAGGCAACAAAAAAAATGTATTCTTATCTTGTGACGTGTTTGCAAGGCAGTTAACCTCCCAACAACGATGACGTGGCTGTCGATTAGGCAGCCCCATGCATCTCTTATTCAGAGAGTTGGTTAAATGCACTCTGCTGCATCTGACTACGGAGAGAGGTTCAACCACCATTTCACTACAGCAGACCTTCTAAATGTGGACCAGATGATGTGTCCTCACACACATAACAGGTTATTATGACAGCTACCCACACGTCCTCTGTGAGAAACTACCAAAATAACATTTCATTCTTTGAGAGTCTTCTTCAGTCCGTTTGGACTCCCTTCATGTCCAATGACCATTCAGTCCATTTGTAAACCTTAGAACTATGCCTATTCACATAAGCATTGTGGGTCATTGAATTATTTAGAGAGTAATTCTAGACAGTCACAACAGTGTGGCGGGGAACTGGGACTCTTTTTGTAACGTTTGATCGAAGGACTCACAAAGGCTGGAGAGAAAAGTGACAACATTTTGGTTGAATCTCGGCTGGTAATGTTAGATATTATTCTCACTAATTCAATAACTGTAGGTATTATATTTGGATTTGTGTTATTGCTTGGAAAATACATTGCAGCTCTGAAGAAGCACTGTTTGTTGAATATCAGAGTTAATACGTTTTACATAAAAATACAGTATGATATTGAGCAGTATGATATGATAGTCTGATACGATACAGTATGATACAGTATGATATGATAGTATGATATGATACATTATGATACAATAAGGTATGATATGATACAGTATGTTACAGTATGATATAGTATATGGTCCTTCTGTAGCTCAGTTGGTAGAGCATGGCGCTTGTAACGCCAGGGTAGTGGGTTCGATCCCCGGGACCACCCATACGTAGAATGTATGCACACATGACTGTAAGTCGCTTTGGATAAAAGCGTCTGCTAAATGGCATATATTATTATTGTTACAGTATGATATAGTATATGATACAGTATGATATAGTATATGATACAGTATGATATGTTACAGTATGATATAGTATATGATACAGTATGATATGTTACAGTATGATATAGTATATGATACAGTATGATACGATACAGTATGATATGATATAGTTTGATATGATACAGTATGATGAGGTAAGATACGACAGAGTATGATACAGTATGATATGATACAGTATGTTACAGTATGATATAGTATATGATACAGTATGATATGATACAGTATGATATGATATAGTATGATATGATATAGTTTGATATGATACAGTATGATGAGGTAAGATACGACAGAGTATGATACAGTATGATATGATACAGTATGTTACAGTATGATATAGTATATGATACAGTATGATACGATACAGTATGATATGATATAGTTTGATATGATACGATACAGTATGATGACAGTATGATATGATACAGTATGATATGATACAGTATGATACGATACAGTATGTTACAGTATGATACGATACAGTATGTTACAGTATGATATAGTATATGATACAGTATGATATGATACAGTATGTTACAGTATGATATAGTATATGTTACAGTATGATACGATACAGTATGTTACAGTATGATATAGTATATGATAGAGTATGATACGATACAGTTTGATATGATACAGTTTGATATGATACAGTATGATATGATACAGTATGTTACAGTATGATACATTACATTACATTTACATTTAAGTCATTTAGCAGACGCTCTTATCCAGAGCGACTTACAAATTGGTGCAATCACCTTATGACATCCAGTGGGACAGTCACTTAACAATAGTGCATCTAAAACTTAGGGGGGGTGGGGTGAGAGGGATTACTTAACCTATCCTAGGTATTCCTTAAAGAGGTGGGGTTTCAGGTGTCTCCGGAAGGTGGTGATTGACTCCGCTGTCCTGGCGTCGTGAGGGAGTTTGTTCCACCATTGGGGGGCCAGGGCAGCGAACAGTTTTGACTGGGCTGAGCGGGAGCTGTACTTCCTCAGTGGTAGGGAGGCGAGCAGGCCAGAGGTGGATGAACGCAGTGCCCTTGTTTGGGTGTAGGGCCTGATCAGAGCCTGGAGGTACTGAGGTGCCGTTCCCCTCACAGCTCCGTAGGCAAGCACCATGGTCTTGTAGCGGATGCGAGCTTCAACTGGAAGCCAGTGGAGAGAACGGAGGAGCGGGGTGACGTGAGAGAACTTGGGAAGGTTGAACACCAGACGGGCTGCGGCGTTCTGGATGAGTTGAAGGGTTTAATGGCACAGGCAGGGAGCCCAGCCAACAGCGAGTTGCAGTAATCCAGACGGGAGATGACAAGTGCCTGGATTAGGACCTGCGCCGCTTCCTGTGTGAGGCAGGGTCGTACTCTGCGGATGTTGTAGAGCATGAACCTACAGGAACGGGCCACCGCCTTGATGTTAGTTGAGAACGACAGGGTGTTGTCCAGGATCACGCCAAGGTTCTTGGCGCTCTGGGAGGAGGACACAATGGAGTTGTCAACCGTGATGGCGAGATCATGGAACGGGCAGTCCTTCCCGGGAGGAAGAGCAGCTCCGTCTTGCCGAGGTTCAGCTTGAGGTGGTGATCCGTCATCCACACTGATATGTCTGCCAGACATGCAGAGATGCGATTCGCCACCTGGTCATCAGAAGGAGGAAAGGAGAAGATTAATTGTGTGTCGTCTGCATAGCAATGATAGGAGAGACCATGTGAGGTTATGACAGAGCCAAGTGACTTGGTGTATAGCGAGAATAGGAGAGGGCCAAGAACAGAGCCCTGGGGACACCAGTGGTGAGAGCGCGTGGTGAGGAGACAGATTCTCGCCACGCCACCTGGTAGGAGCGACCTGTCAGGTAGGACGCAATCAAGCGTGGGCCGCGCCGGAGATGCCCAACTCGGAGAGGGTGGAGAGGAGGATCTGATGGTTCACAGTATCGAAGGCAGCCGATAGATCTAGAAGGATGAGAGCAGAGGAGAGAGAGTTAGCTTTAGCAGTGCGGAGCGCCTCCGTGATACAGAGGAGAGCAGTCTCAGTTGAGTGACTAGTCTTGAAACCTGACTGATTTGGATCAAGAAGGTCATTCAGAGAGAGATAGCGGGAGAGCTGGCCAAGGACGGCACGTTCAAGAGTTTTGGAGAGAAAAGAAAGAAGGGATACTGGTCTGTAATTGTTGACATCGGAGGGATCGAGTGTAGGTTTTTTCAGAAGGGGTGCAACTCTCGCTCTCTTGAAGACGGAAGGGACGTAGCCAACGGTCAGGGATGAGTTGATGAGCGAGGTGAGGTAAGGGAGAAGGTCTCCGGAAATGGTCTGGAGAAGAGAGGAGGGGATAGGGTCGAGCGGGCAGGTTGTTGGGCGGCCGGCCGTCACAAGACGCGAGATTTCATCTGGAGAGAGAGGGAGAAAGAGGTCAGAGCACAGGGTAGGGCAGTGTGAGCAGAACCAGCGGTGTCGTTTGACTTAGCAAACGAGGATCGGATGTCGTCGACCTTCTTTTCAAAATGGTTGACGAAGTCATCTGCAGAGAGGGAGGAGGGGGGGGGGGCGGAGGATTCAGGAGGGAGGAGAAGGTGGCAAAGAGCTTCCTAGGGTTGGAGGCAGAAGCTTGGAATTTAGCGTGGTAGAAAGTGGCTTTAGCAGCAGAGACAGAGGAGGAAAATGTAGAGAGGAGGGAGTGAAAGGATGCCAGGTCCGCAAGGAGGCGAGTTTTCCTCCATTTCCGCTCGGCTGCCCGGAGCCCTGTTCTGTGAGCTCGCAATGAGTCATCGAGCCACGGAGCGGGAGGGGAGGACCGAGCCGGCCTGGAGGATAGGGGACATAGAGAGTCAAGGGATGCAGAGAGGGAGGAGAGGAGGGTTGAGGAGGCAGAATCAGGAGATAGGTGGGAGAAGGTTTGAGCGGAGGGAAGAGATGATAGGATGGAAGAGGAGAGAGTAGCGGGGGAGAGAGAGCGAAGGTTGGGACGGCGCGATACCATCCGAGTAGGGGCAGTGTGGGAGGTGTTGGATGAGAGCGAGAGGGAAAAGGATACAAGGCAGTGGTCGGAGACTTGGAGGGGAGTTGCAATGAGGTTAGTGGAAGAACAGCATCTAGTAAAGATGAGGTCGAGCGTATTGCCTGCCTTGTGAGTAGGGGGAAGGTGAGAGGGTGAGGTCAAAAGAGGAGAGGAGTGGAAAGAAGGAGGCAGAGAGGAAAGAGTCAAAGGTAGACGTGGGGAGGTTAAAGTCGCCCAGAACTGTGAGAGGTGAGCCGTCCTCAGGAAAGGAGCTTATCAAGGCATCAAGCTCATTGATGAACTCTCCGAGGGAACCTGGAGGGCGATAAATGATAAGGATGTTAAGCTTGAAAGGGCTAGTAACTGTGACAGCATGGAATTCAAAGGAGGCGATAGACAGATGGGTAAGGGGAGAAAGAGAGAATGACCACTTGGGAGAGATGAGGATCCCGGTGCCACCACCCCGCTGACCAGACGCTCTCGGGGTGTGCGAGAACACGTGGGCGGACGAAGAGAGAGCAGTAGGAGTAGCAGTGTTGTCTGTGGTGATCCATGTTTCCGTCAGGGCCAAGAAGTCGAGGGACTGGAGGGAGGCATGGGCTGAGATGAACTCTGCCTTGTTGACCGCAGATTGGCAGTTCCAGAGGCTACCGGAGACCTGGAACTCCACGTGGGTCGTGCGCGCTGGGACCACCAGAGTAGGGTGGCCGCGGCCACGCGGTGAGGAGCGTTTGTATGGTCTGTGCAGAGAGGAGAGAACAGGGATAAACCGACACATAGTTGACAGGCTACAGAAGAGGCTACGCTAATGCAAAGGAGATTGGAATGACAAGTGGACTACACGTCTCGAATGTTCAGAAAGTTAAGCTACGTAGCAAGAATCTTATTGACTAAAATGATTAAAATGATACAGTACTGCTGAAGTAGGCCAGCTGGCAGTGGGTGCGTTGTTGACACTACACTAATCAAGTCGTTCCGTTGAGTGTAATAGTTTCTGCAGTGTTGCTATTCGGGGCTAGCAGGCTAGCTAGCAGTGTTGTTTACGTTACGTTGCGTTAAAAGAACGACAATAGATGGCTAGCGAACCTAGAAAATCGCTCTAGACTACACAATTATCTTTGATACAAAGACGGCTATGTAGCTAGCTAAGTAGCTAGCTACGATCAAACAAATCAAACCGTTGTACTGTAATGAAAATGAAGTGAAAATGTGATACAACCTGTGAATGCGACCGGGTAGTTGAGTTCTATACAGAAGACGTTGGCTAGCGTTGGCTAGCTGTTGGCTAGCTAGCAGAGTCACCTACGTTAAGGACGACAAATAGCTGGCTAGCTAACCTCGGTAAATTAAGATAATCACTCTAAGACTACACACTCTAAACCTAAACAACACAATTATCTTGGATACGATGATACGATGATACGAAGACAGCAAAGACAGCTATGTAGCTAGCTAACACTACACTGATCAAGTCGTTCAGTTGAGTGTAACAGTTTCTCCAGTGCAGTATGTTACAGTATGATATAGTATATGATACAGTATGATATGATACAGTTTGATATGATACAGTTTGATATGATACAGTATGATATGATACAGTTTGATATGATACAGTATGATATGATACAGTATGATATGATACAGTATGTTACAGTATGATATGATACAGTATGTTACAGTATGATATAGTATATGATACAGTATGTTACAGTATGATATGATACAGTATGATATGATACAGTATGATATACAGTATGTTACAGTATGATACAATAAGGTATGATACGATACAGTATGTTACAGTATGATATAGTATATGATACAGTATGATATGATAGAGTATGATACGATACAGTATGATATAGTATATGATACAGTATGATACGATACAGTATGTTACAGTATGATATGATACGATACAGTATGATGAGGTAAGATACGACAGAGTATGATACAATATGATATGATACAATATGATATGAGAGTATGATATGATACCGTATGATAATACTTGACAAGACCATTTCACTAAACTGTATAGGTTTAGTAAAAAATGCTTTAAAACATTTCGAGGTGTAACAGTCCATTTAGAATGTGGCAATCAAATAGGGCACTTTATTAAAGTTTTCACTAAAATATTCATCTAGAGAATTTCTGGTAGAACGAGTCCAACTCCTCAGGACCTATTTGTACGCATGCGTGAAGAATCGGCCTATCACCTTGTGTGGGCGGACAGCGTCAACCTTGCCTTCGAATTAGGTCGTAACAAAATGAGAGAGCCACATAGCTATAACTTGCTATTTATCACATAGCTAGCTAACTACCACTGCTTTCCTGGGGAAACCAGGGATCTTTTCACCAGGTATTTCGCATGGAAACATACAGATGATAATAATGTTTACGATTAGCATGCCAGCTTGTTAGTTAGTTATTTGGCCGCAGGTTTTCACATAGCTAGCTAGCTGGTAGAATTAGCAACCGAGTTAGCTAGCTATGTTATGCTAACAACCTAGCTAGTTTTGATCTGATGCTGAGATGGACAAAAGAAAGCTTGAGCTTAATCTCAAAACGATAGCTATGCTAGTTAGTAAACTGATAGCGATGCTTGGAAATGGAAGGTAGTCATTTAGTTAGCTAGTTTGCCCAATTAGCTAACTGGCTAACGTTAGCTAGCTACGGTACCGAGTTATCATATGAACACATCACAAATCAGATCATGTTATTGTTGTCATCGTGCAGGTGTGGATGACAACCCGGTATTTCATGACGGCAACATTGAACATTGAATCTTTGATTACTGCATTCTTAGTCACCTGCTGAGTTCTTGACTCAGGTTTGCGGAAGTGGTAGACAGGGTTTGGCTCTACCTCGCATACGGATTGTCAATGTGACATTTTCTAGAATGGAACCAACTATTTTGGATCAGGGTTGTTCACTCTGTGATTTAACTTGTCGAAATGGTAAGTTAGCCTAACTGGGAGGAATCAGATTCTACAATTGAATTACTAACAGTTTTAAACTTTAGGTATATTTTTAACCTAGGCATATCGATTTCAATTTACATTTGTAATTTAGCAGACACTTTTATCCCGAGCAACTTAATGCATTCGTCTTAAAGCTAGGTGAGGCCACATATCACAGTCGTAGTAAGTACATTATTTCCGAGGTACATTGATGTATGAGTTGAATATTTGTTTGTCTCTTGTCGTTTTGCTGTCTTACTAAAGGTAGAGTGGTGACACAGGTTGGTGACAGGTGTTCGGCTGGTCAGCAACTCCTGTGTGTTGTGGTCAATGTAACAAACAGTACGAACAACACATCCAGCGTCACCATGGGCCAGGACAGAGGGAAGTATGATTTCTACATCGGCCTGGGACTAGCCATCAGCTCCAGCATCTTCATAGGAGGAAGCTTCATTCTCAAGAAGAAAGGACTACTCCGCCTGGCCAGGAAGGGACAGTGTAGGGCAGGTAAGGTCATGTTTATGTTCAGTCACCAACTGCTGCTCTAGATAAGTGTCTACTAAATGACTAGTATGTAAAGTAGAGTACACAGTATCGTTTGGGTGAAAAGAGGTCAAGAGAGCAGGTCATTTTGTTTATATGTACTGTACTCATAGATTGATGTCAGGTAGCCTAGCTGGACAATAACCGAAAGGTTGCTAGTTCGAATCCCTGAGCCGGCGAAACAAATCTGTGCTTAACCCTAATTGCTCCAAGGTCGCCGTTGATAATGGCTGGCCATGACCCCTCTGAGGGGTGGGATAATGGCTGGCCATGACCCCTCTGAGGGGTGGGATAATGGCTGGCCATGACCCCTCTGAGGGGTGGGATAATGGCTGGCCATGACCCCTCTGAGGGGTGGGATAATGGCTTGCCATGACCCCTCTGAGGGGTGGGATAATGGCTGGCCATGACCCCTCTGAGGGGTGGGATAATGGCTGGCCATGACCCCTCTGAGGGGTGGGATAATGGCTGGCCATGACCCCTCTGAGGGTGTCTCTGGGGTCTCGGTTGGGATATGCAAAAAAAAAAACATTTCCAATTCACACATGAATATCTTAAGGATCTGCCATGTGTGGCTGTGTAACTGGGTGTGAATGGAATTGTTGACAACTTGTCTTGCGAGTTCAGCTCAGAATGTGGTAGTAACTGATTGGTGCTAAGATGCAGAAGGGTGCGGCAGAGTTGAACACTTGATCAGTTTGTCACCCTTCTGCTTTTATTACACACAGCAATCATTAACTAGTAGACTCTGTTGCACCTTGTGTTATATACACACAGCAATCATTAACTAGTAGACTCTGCTGCATCTTGTCTTATATACACACAGCAATCATTAACTAGTAGGGTCTCTGCTGCACCTTGTCTTATATACACACAGCAATCATTAACTAGTAGACTCTGCTGCACCTTGTCTTATATACACACAGCAATCATTAACTAGTAGGCTCTGCTGCACCTTGTCTTATATACACACCCAATCATTAACTAGTAGACTCTGCTGCACCTTGTCTTATATACACACAGCAATCATTAACTAGTAGACTCTCTGCTGCACCTTGTCTTATATACACACAGCAATCATTAAATCAAATCAAATCAAATCAAATCAAATTTTATTTGTCACATACACATGGTTAGCAGATGTTAATGCGAGTGTAGCGAAATGCTTGTGCTTCTAGTTCCGACAATGCAGTGATAACCAACAAGTAATCTAACTAACAATTCCAAAACTACTGTCTTATACACAGTGTAAGGGGATAAGGAACATGTACATAAGGATATATGAATGAGTGATGGTACAGAGCAGCATACAGTAGATGGTATCGAGTACAGTATATACATATGAGATGAGTGTGTAGACAAAGTAAACAAAGTGGCATAGTTAAAGTGGCTAGTGATACATGTGTTACATAAGGATGCAGTCGATGTTGTAGAGTACAGTATATACATATGTATATGAGATGAATAATGTAGGGTAAGTAACATTATATAAGGTAGCATTGTTTAAAGTGGCTAGTGATATATTTACATCATTTCCCATCAATTCCCATCAATTCCCATTATTAAAATGGCTGGAGTTGGGTCAGTGTCAATGACAGTGTGTTGGCAGCAGCCACTCAATGTTAGTGGTGGCTATTTAACAGTCTGATGGCCTTGAGATAGAAGCTGTTTTTCAGTCTCTCGGTCCCAGCTTTGATGCACCTGTACTGACCTCGCCTTCTGGATGATAGCGGGGTGAACAGGCAGTGGTTCGGGTGGTTGATGTCCTTGATGATCTTTATGGCCTTCCTGTAACAACGGGTGGTGTAGGTGTCCTGGAGGGCAGGTAGTTTGCCCCCGGTGATGCGTTGTGCAGTCCTCACTACCCTCTGGAGAGCCTTACGGTTGAGGGCGGAGCAGTTGCCGTACCAGGCGGTGATACAGCCCGCCAGGATGCTCTCGATTGTGCATCTGTAGAAGTTTGTGAGTGCTTTTGGTGACAAGCCGAATTTCTTCAGCCTCCTGAGGTTGAATAGGCGCTGCTGCGCCTTCTTCACGACGCTGTCAGTGTGAGTGGACCAATTCAGTTTGTCTGTGATGTGTATGCCGAGGAACTTAAAACTAGCTACCCTCTCCACTACTGTTCCATCGATGTGGATAGGGGGTGTTCCCTCTGCTGTTTCCTGAAGTCCACAATCATCTCCTTAGTTTTGTTGACGTTGAGTGTGAGGTTATTTTCCTGACACCACACTCCAAGGGCCCTCACCTCCTCCCTGTAGGCCGTCTCGTCGTTGTTGGTAATCAAGCCTACCACTGTTGTGTCGTCCGCAAACTTGATGATTGAGTTGGAGGCGTGCGTGGCCACGCAGTCGTGGGTGAACAGGGAGTACAGGAGAGGGCTCAGAACGCACCCTTGTGGGGCCCCGTGTTGAGGATCAGCGGGGAGGAGATGTTGTTGCCTACCCTCACCACCTGGGGGGCGGCCCGTCAGGAAGTCCAGTACCCAGTTGCACAGGGCGGGGTCGAGACCCAGGGTCTCGAGCTTGATGACGAGCTTGGAGGGTACTATGGTGTTGAATGCCGAGCTGTAGTCGATGAACAGCATTCTCACATAGGTATTCCTCTTGTCCAGGTGGGTTAGGGCAGTGTGCAGTGTGGTTGAGATTGCATCGTCTGTGGACCTATTTGGGCGGTAAGCAAATTGGAGTGGGTCTAGGGTGTCAGGTAGGGTGGAGGTGATATGGTCCTTGACTAGTCTCTCAAAGCACTTCATGATGACGGAAGTGAGTGCTACGGGGGCGGTAGTCGTTTAGCTCAGTTACCTTAGCTTTCTTGGGAACAGGAACAATGGTGGCCCTCTTGAAGCATGTGGGAACAGCAGACTGGTATAGGGATTGATTGAATATGTCCGTAAACACACCGGCCAGCTGGTCTGCGCATGCTCGGAGGGCGCGGCTGGGGATGCCGTCTGGGCCTGCAGCCTTGCGAGGGTTAACACGTTTAAATGTCTTAATCACCTCGGCTGCAGTGAAGGAGAGACTGCATGTTTCCGTTGCAGGCCGTGTCAGTGGCACTGTATTGTCCTCAAAGCGGGCAAAAAGTTATTTAGTCTGCCTGGGAGCAAGACATCCTGGTCCGTGACTGGGCTGGATTTCATCTTGTAGTCCGTGATTGACTGTAGACCCTGCCACATGCCTCTTGTGTCTGAGCCATTGAATTGAGATTCCACTTTGTCTCTGTACTGATGCTTAGCTTGTTTGATAGCCTTACGGAGGAATAGCTGCACTGTTTGTATTCAGTCATGTTGCCAGACACCTTGCCCTGATTAAAAGCAGTGGTTCGCGCTTTCAGTTTCACGCGAATGCTGCCATCAATCCACGGTTTCTGGTTAGGGAATGTTTTTATCGTTGCTATGGGAACGACATCTTCGACGCACGTTCTAATGAACTCGCACACCGAATCAGCGTATTCGTCAATATTCCCATCTGACGCAATACGAAACATGTCCCAGTCCACGTGATGGAAGCAGTCTTGGAGTGTAGAGTCAGCTTGGTCTGACCAGCGTTGGACAGACCTCAGCGTGGGAGCCTCTTGTTTTAATTTCTGCCTGTAGGCAGGGATCAGCAAAATGGAGTCGTGGTCAGCTTTTCCGAAAGGGGGGCGGGGCAGGGCCTTATATGCGTCGCGGAAGTTAGAGTAACAGTGATCCAGGTTTTACCACCCCTGGTTGCGCAATCGATATGCTGATAAAATTTAGGGAGTCTTGTTTTCAGATTGGCTTTGTTAAAATCCCCAGCTACAATGAATGCAGCCTCCGGATAAATGTTTTCCAGTTTGCAAAGAGTTAAATAAAGTTCGTTCAGAGCCATCGATGTGTCTGCTTGGGGGGGATATATACGGCTGTGATTATAATCGAAGAGAATTCTCTTGGAAGATAATGCGGTCTACGTTTGATTGTGAGGAATTCTAAATCAGGTGAACAGAAGGATTTGAGTTCCTGTATGTTTCCTTCATCACACCATGTCCCGTTAGTCATGAGGCATACGCCCCCTCCACTCTTCTTACCAGAGAGATGTTTGTTTCTGTCGGCGCGATGCGTGGAGAAACCCGTTGGCTGTACCGCCCTGGATAGCGTTTTCCCAGTAAGCCATGTCTCCGTAAAGCAGAGAACGTTGCAGTCTCTGATATCCCTCTGGAATGCCACCCTTGCTCGGATTTCATCAACCTTGTTGTCGAGAGACTGGACATTGGCAAGAAGAATACTGGGAAGTGGTGCGCGATGTGCCCTTTTTCGGAGTCTGACCAGAACACCGCCCGCGTTTCCCTCTTTTTCGGAGTCGTTTCCTTGGGTCGCTGCATGCGATCCATTCCGTTGTCCTGTTTGTAAGGCAGAACACAGGATCCGCGTCGCAGAAAACATATTCTTGGTCGTACTGATGGTGAGTTGACGCTGATCTTATATTCAGTAGTTCTTCTCGACTGTATGTAATGAAACCTAAGATGACCTGGGGTACTAATGTAAGAAATAACACGTAAAAAAAACAAAAAACTGCATAGTTTCCTAGGAACGCGAAGCGAGGCGGCCATCTCAGTCGGCGCCGGAAGTACGGTGCAGCAGAGTCTACTATTAACTAGTAGGGTCTCTGCTGCATTTTGTCTTATATACACACAGCAATCATTAACTAGTAGACTCTGCTGCACCTTGTCTTATATACACACAGCAATCATTAACTAGTAGACTCTGCTGCACCTTGTCTTATATACACACACAGCAATCATTAACTAGTAGACTCTGCTGCACCTTGTCTTATATACACACAGCAATCATTAACTAGTAGACTCTGCTGCACCTTGTCTTATATACACACAGCAATCATTAACTAGTAGACTCTGCTGCACCTTGTCTTATATACACACAGCAATCATTAACTAGTAGACTCTGCTGCACCTTGTCTTATATACACACAGCAATCATTAACTAGTAGACTCTGCTGCACCTGGTCTTATATACACACAGCAATCATTAACTAGTAGACTCTGCTGCACCTTGTCTTATATACACACAGCAATCATTAACTAGTAGGCTCTGCTGCACCTTGTCTTATATACACACCCAATCATTAACTAGTAGACTCTCTGCTGCACCTTGTCTTATATACACACAGCAATCATTAACTAGTAGGCTCTGCTGCACCTTGTCTTATATACACACAGCAATCATTAACTAGTAGACTCTGCTGCTGCTTACCTTGTCTTATATGTTGACCGGGGCCCGTACACAGCAATCATTAACATGTTGACCGGGGCCCGTAGGGGCAGTGTTGACACAGTGTTGACCGGGGCCCGTTGTCTTAGGGGCAGTGTTGATAGGGGCAGTGTTGACCGGGGCCCGTAGGGGCAGTGTTGACCGGGGCCCGTAGGGGCATCTATTGTTGACCGGGGACCGTAGGGGCAGTGACTATTGTTGACCGGGGACCGTAGGGGCACCTGTGACCTTATAGTGTTGACCACCCATAGGGGTAGTGTTGACCAGGGCCCATAGGGGTAGTGGACCAGGGCCCAGTGTTGACCAGGGCCCATAGGGGGACCTGGGCCCATAGGGGTAGTGTACTGTTGCAGGGCCCGTTGTGTACATTTGGACACAGTCCAAGATTAAGCAGAAAGGACACATGCAGCTCGTGTCATATAGGGTCAAAGTGTACTGCTGTTAAACCTACAGGGTGTAACATCGAACGTGTACCACTGGTTGTAACCATAACGCCCTAGAATTACCTCAGTGATTATATGGTGTGACTGCAGGACATTTTATTGAACACACATTAGAAGGTTTTGAGTAACTAATTAAAGCTAGTGATCTGAAATGTTGCTAGCTACTGAACTTGTTTTCGTCTTTGTCTAGGACAAGGCGGACACGCATATCTTAAAGAATGTCTCTGGTGGGCTGGCTTATTATCAAGTAAGTGAGGACTATGGATAAAATGTTCCTCTTAATATGTGATTCAGTTCACCTCAGTTTCTATATCCCCCCCCCTCTCCCCTGTAACTATTCCCCAGGTCGTTCTGTTCTCAGTCAGCTTACCTGGTAACATTATCACATGTGGGCTTGTGTTCCTGTTCTGTGTGTTTTCACAGTGGCGGCTGGAGAAGGGGCGAACTTTGCAGCGTATGCCTTCGCTCCTGCTACTCTCGTCACCCCTCTGGGGGCCCTCAGTGTGCTGGTCAGGTAGGTCACCCCTCTGGGGGCCCTCAGTGTGCTGGTCAGGTAGGTCACCCCTCTGGGGGCCCTCAGTGTGCTGGTCAGGTAGGTCACCCCTCTGGGGGCCCTCAGTGTGCTGGTCAGGTAGGTCACCCCTCTGGGGGCCCTCAGTGTGCTGGTCAGGTAGGTCACCCCTCTGGGGGCCCTCTGGTTCTACATGTTTGACCTTACAGTATATAATAGATGTTATAGTTTATGTTTTTGAAGTTGTACCAGGTGTGTGGATGACTGAACCGTGTGTGTGTTGTTGCCATGCTGTCCTGTAGAGGTGTGACAATGTTTGTCTTCTACTTCCGTCCGTGATTGAGCTGTGTGTGTGAACTGTTAAACACTGAACAAAGATACAGTGGGGAGAGCAAGTATTTGATACACTGCTGATTTTGCAGGTTTTCCAACGTACAAAGCATGTAGAGGTCTGTAATTTTTATCATAGGCACACTTCAACGGTGAGAGATGGAATCTAAAACAAAAATCCAGAAAATCACATTGTATGATTTTTAAGTAATTAATTTGCATTTTATAAGTATTTGATCACCTAGCAACCAGTAAGAATTCCGGCTCTCAGACCTGTTAGTTTTTCTTTAAGAAGCCCTCCTGTTCTCCACTCATTACCTGTATTAACTGCACCTGTTTGAACTCGTTACCTGTATAAAAGACACCTGTCCACACACTCAATCAAACAGACTCCAACCTCTCCACAATGGCCAAGACAGGAGAGGTTGTAAGGACATCAGGGATAAAATTGTAGACCTGCACAAGGCTGGGATGGGCTACAGGACAATAGGCAAGCAGCTTGGTGAGAAGGCAACAACTGTTGGCGCAATTATTAGAAAATGGAAGAAGTTCAAGATGATGGTCAATCACCCTCGGTCTGGGGCTTCATGCAAGATCTCACCTCGTGGGGCATCAATGATCATGAGGAAGGTAAGGGATCAGCCCAGAACTACATGGCAGGACCTGGTCAATGACCTGAAGAGAGCTGGGACCACAGTCTCAAAGAAAACCATTAGCAACACACTACGCCGTCATGGATTAAAATCCTGCAGCGCACACAAGGTCCCCCTGCTCAAGCCAGTGCATGTCCAGGCCCGTCTAAAGTTTGCCAATGACCATCTGGATGATCCAGAGGAGGAATGGGAGAAGGTCATGTGGTCTGATGAGACAAAAATAGAGCTTTTTGGTCTAAACTCCACTCGCCGTGTTTGGAGGAAGAAGAAGGATGAGTACAACCCCAAGAACACCATCCCAACCGTGAACATGGAGGTGGAAACATCATTCTTTGGGGATGCTTTTCTGCAAAGGGGACAGGACGACTGCACCATATTGAGGGGAGGATGGATGGGGCCATGTATCACGAAATCTGGCCAACAACCTCCTTCCCTCAGTAAGAGCATTGAAGATGGGTCGTGGCTGGGTCTTCCAGCATGACAACGACCTGAAACACACAGCCAGGGCAACTAAGGAGTGGCTCCGTAAGAAGCATCTCATGGTCCTGGAGTGGCCAAGCCAGTCTCCAGACCTGAACCCAATAGAAATTCTTTGGAGGGAGCTGAAAGTCCCGAAACCTGAAGGTCTGTATGGAGGAGGGGGCCAAAATCCCTGCTGCAGTGTGTGCAAACCTGGTCAAGAACTACAGGAAACGTATGATCTCTGTAATTGCAAACAAAGGTTTCTGTACCAAATATGAAGTTCTGCTTTTCTGATGTATCAAATACTTTGTCATGCAATAAAATGCAAATTAATTACTTAAAAATCATACAATGTGATTTTCTGGAATTTTGTTTTAGATTCCGTCTCTCACAGTTGAAGTGTACCTATGATAAAAAAATACAGACCTCTACATGCTTTGTAAGTAGGAAACACTGCCGATTTTGCAGGTTATCAAATACTTGTTCTCCCCACTGTATGAACAAAACATGCAACAATTTCAAAATTTTTACTGAGTTAGTAGTTCCACCAGAGCATTCCAAACATGCTCAATGGGTGACATGTCTGGTGAGGATGCAGGCCAAGGAAGAACTGGGAAATTTTCAGCTTCCAGGAATTGTGTCCAGATCCTTGCGACATGGAGCTATGCATTATCATGCTGAAACATGAGGCGATGGAGACTCATTCAATTTGCCATCGCTAAAATGCAATCGTTTGTTGTCCGTAGTTTATGCCTGTCCATACCATAACCCCACTGCCACCATGGGGCACTTTGTTCACAACGTTGATATCAGCAAACCGCTCGCCCACACGGTCTGTTTTCTGCCCCGTACAGCTGAAACCGCGATTCATTGTGAAGAGCACACTTCTCCAAAGTGCCAGTGGCCATCGAAGGTGAACATTTGTCCACTGCAGTCGGGTCAAGACCCTGGTGAGGATGACGAGCAGATGAGCTTCCCTGGGACGGTTTCTGACAGTTTATGCAGAAATTAGTCTGCGGTTGTGAGGCCGGTTGGAGATGCTGCCAAATTCTCTAAAACGGCGTTGGCGGTTGCTTATGGTATAGAAATTAACATTTAATTATTTGGCAACAGCTCTGGTAGACATTCCTGCAGTCAGCATGCCAATTGCACCCTCCCTCAAAACTTGAGACATCTGTGGCATTGTGTTGTGACAAAACGGCACATTAAAGTGGCCTTTTATTGCCCCCAGCACAAGGTGCACCTATGCAATGATCATGCTGTTTAATCAGCTTCTTGATATGGCACACCTGTCAAGTGGATGGATTATCTTGGCAAAGGAGGAATGCTCACTAACAGAAAATACATTTTAGATCCTTTATTTCAGCTGATGGAACATGGGACCAACTGTTGCGTTTTATTTTTGTTCAGTGTGGGGCTGTGGGTTTGATGTAATGCTTCATCTCATTGCAGTGTGGTACTGTATTTTAGGTTATAACCCATGTTCCCTGAGACTGCAATATAAATACTGTATCAGCCCACAGAGTGAAGAACAAGATGTTTTCCTTTACTGTGGGAACATGGATTAAATCAACGCAATATTAGCCACTTTTTTAATGCAACATACCGAAACCAAACAAACTATGCAAGAGATTTTGTTATAGGCAGAACTCATCGGAGTAGGATTCTACAGCATTGACACGCCTGACTCAGCCCGTATAACCAATCAGATCTGCAAATAGAACATTGCCATATGGCTCTGTGCCATTCATTGGAAACTGGACTGTTTACAGCATGAGTGTTCAAGAGTAGTTGTGCTTGTTTTGAGATCAGTGAGAGCTACATGTAGCCATGTGTGCTCGTTTGTTCTTATCCGTTGCTAGTTAGTGAGTTATTAGCACAGTTATGGATCATTTGTAGTTAGTAATGGGGAAGTGGTTGTTTAAAACACGAGCACATTTCTAGCCATCTTTGAAAAGCCAGTCAGGCTACTGATAACAGTACATATGAAGTAACAGTACTTTTGAAGATGAAAAATGATCAGGCCTCTTGTTCATCTTACTGTAGAAATAATTGTTGAAAACAAAGGGCTTTTTGTTGTCTTAAAGGGGCAGTGTTGTATTTGGAGACGGGCTTGAATAAGCGAAGTAACATGATTTGTCTGTTTCTCTGTAATGGTATGAAACAATGATGTCGTTTATTGCATCAAACAACATTGTCAGTCACTTCCTTGTCTGAAGGACAAGTGGATAAACAGGTTCATGTGAAGCCCTGCATGTTTTTTTCAAAAGCCTCGTGGAATGTTGCCCTACATTTAACACCACACATTGGCTGCTACTGAAGGCTGAATGATAAAAAATATTATGGGATGCATTTTCTCCATTGTTTCTGATGGTAGACCACTCTGGTAGGCCCTACATTATGATCAAACGGCCACAGTAGCCTACTTGGTCACTGTTAGTTTTAACTTCAAGCGGGTGTGGCCTCGGCGTTCACAGTAAACGCTCGCTGGAAGTTGCTTTCAACTTTGCGCTCAGCAGACCTAAAATTTGCTCAGTGCCTGTTAATATTGAGGGAACATTGGTTAACTGAGTTACTGTAATATAACTGTGTGTTTTCTATGTTTTGCGGCAGTGCGGTGCTGTCCTCGTACTTCCTGACCGAGCGTCTGAACCTGCACGGGAAGCTGGGCTGTCTGCTCAGTATCTTGGGCTCTACTACCATGGTGATCCACGCCCCTCAGGAGGAAGAGATCAACAGTCTGGACCACATGGCTCGGAAACTGGTGGACCCAGGTCGGTACCGGACAGACCCTCCCCTCAACTACATGAGTTACTGTGTTCTGAAAAGCTGCTTCCTCAAGTCCTCCTTAAAGCTCTTTGGAGGAGGTGGTCTGAGACTTTATTCTCTCCTCTTCTTCTCTCGCTCTTTGATGACTAAACTTCAGACACTTCATTCTTCTGTTTTAACTTCCTGTGAGCTAAGACATCCTCTGTCTCCCTCAGGTTTCCTGGTGTTTGCCACCTTCGTCATCATCGTAGCGCTCATCTTCATCTTGGTGGTGGGCCCTCGGCACGGCCAGACCAACATCATGGTGTATATTACCATCTGCTCTGTGATAGGAGCTCTGTCGGTGTCGTGTGTGAAGGGGTTGGGCATCGCCATCAAAGAGGCCATAGCGGGGAGGTCCGTGGTGGGGAACCCTTTAGCCTGGGTCTTACTGCTCGGGCTGGTGGCCTGCGTCTCCACTCAGATCAACTACCTGAACAAGGCTCTGGATATCTTCAACACCTCCCTGGTCACACCCATCTACTACGTGTTCTTCACCACCTCAGTCCTCTCCTGCTCTGCCATCCTCTTCAAGGAGTGGGAGCACATGGCTACTGCTGATGTTATCGGGACTCTGAGTGGGTTCCTGACCATTATAGTTGGTATCTTTCTGCTCCATGCCTTTAAGGACCTTAGTGTGAGCCTGTCCACGCTGGCGGTGTCCATCAGGAAGGACGAGAGGCCTGGGCCGGCAGCTAACGGCGTGGCAACACACGGCAGCTACGAACTGCTGCGCAATGACTCCACAGACATGAACCTGGAGGAGAGGGAGGTGGGCCTGCCGTTTGACAGCCTGTCCAGGAGGAATGGTACCATGACAGCCTCTTAGAGGACCTAGCAGCAGACCCCCCCCTCCCCCTCCTACTGAGCCTCTCAGGACCTAGCAGCAGACCCCCCCTCCCCTCCCCCTCCTACTGAGCCTCTCAGGACCTAGCAGCAGACCCCCTCCCCTCCCCATCCTACTGAGCCTCTCAGGACCTAGCAGCAGACCCCCTCCCCTCCTACTGAGCCTCTCAGGACCTAGCAGCAGACCCCCCCTCCTACTGAGCCTCTCAGGACCTAGCAGCAGACCCCCCATCCTACTGACGGCCTCTTAGAGGACCTAGCTGCCAGGTCCTGCAGACCCCCCCCAATCCTACTGAGGACCTAGCTGCCAGGTCCTGCACACACCCCCCCCAATCCTACTGAGGACCTAGCTGCCAGGTCCTGCAGACCCCCATCCTACTGACAGCCTCTTAGAGGACCTAGCTGCCAGGTCCTGCAGACCCCCCCCACCGACTGACTAGGATTACGTCCCAAATGGCACCCTTTCCCTTTATAGTGCAATACTCTGGTCAAAACTAGTGCACTATAGAGGATAGGGTGCTATTTGGGGTTTGCCTAGGACTACACTGGTGTGGATGGTTGTTTTCTACATTAAAACAATCAACTCTGGACTTGGATGGACCCACTGATTGTACTTGGATTAGATTTGCCTTCTGTTCTCTGACGACATGGAGACAGGGGTTAATCTCATCCTCAGAAGCAGGCAATATTCATACTGTGTTATACATTCTGTATTTAAACCTGCACACAGTTTTCCTTCTACAAATCAACCGCTTTGTTTTTGTAATATTCTTGATGGAGATCCCAGGTCTGATTTTTTTTTTTAATTTTGGCTCCAGTTCTGAGTTTGGCAGGTCAATAAGGATACGTGGCACCCTATTCCCTACACAGTGCACTACCCCTATGGATCTGGTCAGAAGTAGAGCACTATATAGGGAATAGGGGGTCATTTGGAACGTAAAACTGATACGTGATACCTGAAGAGTTAAATCACCAACTGTTTTTTTAGTATCTTTTACATAAATGCACTCAAGAACAAGACGATATTTGTTACATATTTATTGAATGCAAATGATTAAAATAATTCCAACACAAAAAGGCAAAGTGAATAAATGCTTTATCATTAATTTTCATTTTTCTGAATGAATAGAGTGATGCGGTCCAGAATGAATGGAGTGATGAGGTCCAGAATGAATAGAGTGATGAGGTCCAGAATGAATAGAGTGATGAGGTCCAGAATGAATAGAGTGATGAGGTCCAGAATGAATAGAGTGATGAGGTCCAGAATGAATAGAGTGATGAGGTCCAGAATGAATAGAGTGATGAGGTCCAGAATGAATAGAGTGATGATGGGTCCAGAATGAATAGAGTGATGAGGTCCAGAATGAATGAGAGTGATGAGGTCCAGAATGAATAGAGTGATGAGGTCCAGAATGAATAGAGTGATGAGGTCCAGAATGAATAGAGTGATGAGGTCCAGAATGAATAGAGTGATGAGGTCCAGAATGAATAGAGTGATGAGGTCCAGAATGAATAGAGTGATGAGGTCCAGAATGAATAGAGTGATGAGGTCCAGAATGAATAGAGTGATGAGGTCCAGAATGAATAGAGTGATGAGGTCCAGAATGAATAGAGTGATGAGGTCCAGAATGAATAGAGTGATGAGGTCCAGAATGAATAGAGTGATGAGGTCCAGAATGATGAGGTCCAGAATGAATAGAGTGATGAGGTCCAGAATGAATAGAGTGATGAGGTCCAGAATGATGAGGTCCAGAATGAATAGAGTGATGAGGTCCAGAATGAATAGAGTGATGAGGTCCAGAATGATGAGGTCCAGAATGAATAGAGTGATGAGGTCCAGAATGAATAGGTCCAGAATGATGAGGTCCAGAATGAATAGAGTGATGAGGTCCAGAATGAATAGAGTGATGAGGTCCAGAATGAATAGAGTGATGAGGTCCAGAATGAATAGAGTGATGAGGTCCAGAATGAATAGAGTGATGAGGTCCAGAATGAATAGAGTGATGAGGTCCAGAATGAATAGAGTGATGAGGTCCAGAATGAATAGAGTGATGAGGTCCAGAATGAATAGAGTGATGAGGTCCAGAATGAATAATAGAGTGATGAGGTCCAGAATGAATAGAGTGATGAGGTCCAGAATGATGAGGTCCAGAATGAATAGAGTGATGAGGTCCAGAATGAATAGAGTGATGAGGTCCAGAATGAATAGAGTGATGAGGTCCAGAATGAATAGAGTGATGCGGTAAAGTGAATAAATGCTTTATCATTAAGAAACTTGGTTACTTTACAGATTTATAGGTTTTTAGCACCAAATATACTCTACTCTGTCCAATTCCCCTTCATTGAGTACAGGCTACAACGATATCCCACCACACCCAAACCCCTTTAAATAAATCATTCCCTGGTCTACAGTGTTCCAGATATATGAAACACAGTTTTGCGAATGATTACTTAAGGCACAAAAATCATCCTGACAAACATTATGTAAGGAAAGTTGGGCCAGTGCTGCTTTAAACATAAATACTTACAGATCAAACATGATTTAGACCTCGTTTATTTCTGTTTTTCATGATTTCAACTTGCTGAAAATGGTCCACAGTTCCTATCATCTAGTTTAAAAGGGGGAAGAATATTTCATAAGTGCCTCCAAAAAGGCACCCTATTCCCTAGGTAGTGCACTTATATAAAACGTTTGAGATGCATTCTTTGTTAAACACAAGTGGATGGTGCTATAGGAAATGTATTGCTGATTCATGCTATTGGATGGTCAATCTCAGTTGCTGGCCAGGGATTGGTGGATAGGAGGCTGGAAACACCGGACGTGCTCCACAGGCATATTTTCCCCATCGCCTGACTTCAGGTACTTGTTCAGAATGGCGTAGATCTCATCGTTCAGAACCTGGAACTTGTGGATTCTGTCCACCATCTTTTAAGAGGCTGAGGAAGGAGAGACATCATTCAGACTAATGATAATATAAATCATTGTTTTGGCCGGATCTAAAAGACCGTCTGGCAGAGACTACCCTAAACGTGACACCCATGGTTGTATTCGCTAAGACCCACTACTGTTTGTGCTAATGAATACGAACAACTCAGATGTTTGGGGTCTGAAGGTTCCAGTATTGACCCCTGACCTTCCACTCACCACACTCTTGATGATCTCATCCTTTCCATCGTGTTTCTGCACCTTCAGCAGGTGATAGCTGAAGTCCAGGATGTCAAAGCGTCTCTGTTGACCCAGTAGGGAGATGATCATACACCCAGCCCAGTGGAGACCGTCCCCGAAACACTGCCTAGAAAATACAACACAGGTTATATACCCAGCCCAGTGGAGACCGTCCCCGAAACACTGCCTAGAAAATACAACACAGGTTATATACCCAGCCCAGTGGAGACCGTCCCCGAAACACTGCCTAGAAAATACAACACAGGTTATATACCCAGCCCAGTGGAGACCGTCCCCGAAACACTGCCTGGAAAATACAACACAGGTTATACACCCAGCCCAGTGGAGACCGTCCCCGAAACACTGCCTAGAAAATACAACACAGGTTATATACCCAGCCCAGTGGAGACCGTCCCCGAAACACTGCCTAGAAAATACAACACAGGTTATATACCCAGCCCAGTGGAGACCGTCCCCGACACACAGGTTATATACCCAGCCCAGTGGAGACCGTCCCCGAAACACTGCCTAGAAAATACAACACAGGTTATATACCCAGCCCAGTGGAGACCGTCCCCGACACACAGGTTATATACCCAGCCCAGTGGAGACCGTCCCCGACATACAGGTTATACACCCAGCCCAGTGGAGACCGTCCCCGACACACAGGTTATATACCCAGCCCAGTGGATACCGTCCCTGACACACAGGTTATACACCCAGCCCAGTGGAGACCGTCCCCGAAACACTGCCTAGAAAATACAACACAGGTTATACACCCAGCCCAGTGGAGACCGTCCCCGAAACACTGCCTAGAAAATACAACACAGGTTATATACCCAGCCCAGTGGAGACCGTCCCCGAAACACAGGTTATATACCCAGCCCAGTGGAGACCGTCCCCGAAACACTGCCTAGAAAATACAACACAGGTTATATACCCAGCCCAGTGGAGACCGTCCCCGAAACACAGGTTATATACCTAGCCCAGTGGAGACCGTCCCCGACACACAGGTTATACACCCAGCCCAGTGGAGACCGTCCCCGTCACACAGGTTATATACCCAGCCCAGTGGAGACCGTCCCCGACACACAGGTTATATACCCAGCCCAGTGGAGACCGTCCCTGAAACACAGGTTATATACCCAGCCCAGTGGAGACCGTCCCTGAAACACAGGTTATATACCCAGCCCAGTGGAGACCGTCCCCGAAACACAGGTTATATACCCAGCCCAGTGGAGTCCGTCCCGAAACACTGCCTAGAAAATACAACACGGGTTATATACCCAGCCCAGTGGAGACCGTCCCCGAAACACAGGTTATATACCTAGCCCAGTGGAGACCGTCCCCGACACACAGGTTATACACCCAGCCCAGTGGAGACCGTCCCCGTCACACAGGTTATATACCCAGCCCAGTGGAGACCGTCCCCGACACACAGGTTATATACCCAGCCCAGTGGAGACCGTCCCTGAAACACAGGTTATATACCCAGCCCAGTGGAGACCGTCCCTGAAACACAGGTTATATACCCAGCCCAGTGGAGACCGTCCCCGAAACACAGGTTATATACCCAGCCCAGTGGAGTCCGTCCCGAAACACTGCCTAGAAAATACAACACGGGTTATATACCCAGCCCAGTGGAGACCGTCCCCGAAACACAGGTTATATACCTAGCCCAGTGGAGACCGTCCCCGACACACAGGTTATACACCCAGCCCAGTGGAGACTGTCCCCGACACACAGGTTATATACCCAGCCCAGTGGAGACCGTCCCTGACACACAGGTTATATACCCAGCCCAGTGGAGACCGTCCCCGAAACACAGGTTATATACCCAGCCCAGTGGAGACCGTCCCCAAACACAGGTTATATACCCATCCCAGTGGAGACCGTCCCCGAAACACAGGTTATATACCCAGCCCAGTGGAGACCGTCCCCGAAACACAGGTTATATACCCAGCCCAGTGGAGACCGTCCCCGAAACACAGGTTATATACCCAGCCCAGTGGAGACCGTCCCCGAAACACAGGTTATATACCCAGCCCAGTGGAGACCGTCCCCGAAACACAGGTTATATACCCAGCCCAGTGGAGACTGTCCCCGACACACTGCCTGGAAAATACAACACAGGTTATATACCCAGCCCAGTGGAGACCGTCCCCGAAACACAGGTTATATACCCAGCCCAGTGGAGACCGTCCCGAAACACAGGTTATATACCCAGCCCAGTGGAGACCGTCCCCGAAACACAGGTTATATACCCAGCCCAGTGGAGACCGTCCCCGACACACAGGTTATATACCCAGCCCAGTGGAGACCGTCCCTGAAACACAGGTTATATACCCAGCCCAGTGGAGACCATCCCCGAAACACAGGTTATATACCCAGCCCAGTGGAGACCGTCCCCGAAACACAGGTTATATACCCAGCCCAGTGGAGACCGTCCCCGAAACACAGGTTATATACCCAGCCCAGTGGAGACCGTCCCCGAAACACAGGTTATATACCCAGCCCAGTGGAGACCGTCCCCGAAACACAGGTTATATACCCAGCCCAGTGGAGACCGTCCCCGAAACACAGGTTATATACCCAGCCCAGTGGAGACTGTCCCCGACACACTGCCTGGAAAATACAACACAGGTTATATACGCAGCCCAGTGGAGACCGTCCCCGAAACACAGGTTATATACCCAGCCCAGTGGAGACCGTCCACAAAACACAGGTTATATACCTAGCCCAGTGGAGACCGTCCCCGAAACACTGCCTAGAAAATACAACACAGGTTATACACCCAGCCCAGTGGAGACTGTCCCCGACACACTGCCTGGAAAATACAACACAGGTTATATACGCAGCCCAGTGGAGACCGTCCCCGACACACAGGTTATATACCCAGCCCAGTGGATACCGTCCCTGACACACAGGTTATACACCCAGCCCAGTGGAGACCGTCCCCGAAACACTGCCTAGAAAATACAACACAGGTTATACACCCAGCCCAGTGGAGACCGTCCCCGAAACACTGCCTAGAAAATACAACACAGGTTATATACCCAGCCCAGTGGAGACCGTCCCCGAAACACAGGTTATATACCCAGCCCAGTGGAGACCGTCCCCGAAACACTGCCTAGAAAATACAACACAGGTTATATACCCAGCCCAGTGGAGACCGTCCCCGAAACACAGGTTATATACCTAGCCCAGTGGAGACCGTCCCCGACACACAGGTTATACACCCAGCCCAGTGGAGACCGTCCCCGTCACACAGGTTATATACCCAGCCCAGTGGAGACCGTCCCCATACACACAGGTTATATACCCAGCCCAGTGGAGACCGTCCCTGAAACACAGGTTATATACCCAGACCAGTGGAGACCGTCCCTGAAACACAGGTTATATACCCAGCCCAGTGGAGACCGTCCCCGAAACACAGGTTATATACCCAGCCCAGTGGAGTCCGTCCCCGAAACACTGCCTAGAAAATACAACACGGGTTATATACCCAGCCCAGTGGAGACCGTCCCCGAAACACAGGTTATATACCTAGCCCAGTGGAGACCGTCCCCGACACACAGGTTATACACCCAGCCCAGTGGAGACCGTCCCCGTCACACAGGTTATATACCCAGCCCAGTGGAGACCGTCCCCGACACACAGGTTATATACCCAGCCCAGTGGAGACCGTCCCTGAAACACAGGTTATATACCCAGCCCAGTGGAGACCGTCCCTGAAACACAGGTTATATACCCAGCCCAGTGGAGACCGTCCCCGAAACACAGGTTATATACCCAGCCCAGTGGAGTCCGTCCCCGAAACACTGCCTAGAAAATACAACACGGGTTATATACCCAGCCCAGTGGAGACCGTCCCCGAAACACAGGTTATATACCTAGCCCAGTGGAGACCGTCCCCGACACACAGGTTATACACCCAGCCCAGTGGAGACTGTCCCCGACACACAGGTTATATACCCAGCCCAGTGGAGACCATCCCCGACACACAGGTTATATACCCAGCCCAGTGGAGACCGTCCCTGACACACAGGTTATATACCCAGCCCAGTGGAGACCGTCCCCGAAACACAGGTTATATACCCAGCCCAGTGGAGACCGTCCCCGAAACACAGGTTATATACCCAGCCCAGTGGAGACCGTCCCCGAAACACAGGTTATATACCCAGCCCAGTGGAGACCGTCCCCGAAACACAGGTTATATACCCAGCCCAGTGGAGACCGTCCCCGAAACACAGGTTATATACCCAGCCCAGTGGAGACCGTCCCCGAAACACAGGTTATATACCCAGCCCAGTGGAGACCGTCCCCGAAACACAGGTTATATACCCAGCCCAGTGGAGACTGTCCCCGACACACTGCCTGGAAAATACAACACAGGTTATATACCCAGCCCAGTGGAGACCGTCCCCGAAACACAGGTTATATACCCAGCCCAGTGGAGACCGTCCCCGAAACACAGGTTATATACCCAGCCCAGTGGAGACCGTCCCCGAAACACAGGTTATATACCCAGCCCAGTGGAGACCGTCCCCGACACACAGGTTATATACCCAGCCCAGTGGAGACCGTCCCTGAAACACAGGTTATATACCCAGCCCAGTGGAGACCGTCCCCGAAACACAGGTTATATACCCAGCCCAGTGGAGACCGTCCCCGAAACACAGGTTATATACCCAGCCCAGTGGAGACCGTCCCCGAAACACAGGTTATATACCCAGCCCAGTGGAGACCGTCCCCGAAACACAGGTTATATACCCAGCCCAGTGGAGACCGTCCCCGAAACACAGGTTATATACCCAGCCCAGTGGAGACCGTCCCCGAAACACAGGTTATATACCCAGCCCAGTGGAGACTGTCCCCGACACACTGCCTGGAAAATACAACACAGGTTATATACGCAGCCCAGTGGAGACCGTCCCCGAAACACAGGTTATATACCCAGCCCAGTGGAGACCGTCCACAAAACACAGGTTATATACCTAGCCCAGTGGAGACTGTCCCCGAAACACAGGTTATATACCCAGCCCAGTGGAGACTGTCCCCGACACACTGCCTGGAAAATACAACACAGGTTATATACCCAGCCCAGTGGAGACCGTCCCCGAAACACAGGTTATATACCCAGCCCAGTGGAGACCGTCCCCGAAACACAGGTTATATACCTAGCCCAGTGGAGACTGTCCCCGAAACACAGGTTATATACCCAGCCCAGTGGAGACTGTGGTCCTTCTGTAGCTCAGTTGGTAGAGCATGGCGCTTGTAACGCCAGGGTAGTGGGTTCAATCCCCGGGACCACCCATACGTAGAATGTATGCACACATGACTGTAAGTCGCTTTGGATAAAAGCGTCTGCTAAATGGCATATATTATTATTATTATATAGACTGTCCCTGAAACACAGGTTATGTACCTAGCCCAGTGGAGACCGTCCCCGAAACACAGGTTATATACCCAGCCCAGTGGAGACCGTCCCCGAAACACAGGTTATATACCCAGCCCAGTGGAGACCGTCCCCGACACACAGGTTATATACCCAGCCCAGTGGAGACCGTCCCAGAAACACAGGTTATATACCCAGCCCAGTGGAGACCGTCCCCGAAACACAGGTTATATACCCAGCCCAGTGGAGACCGTCCCCGAAACACAGGTTATATACCCAGCCCAGTGGAGACCGTCCCCGAAACACAGGTTATATACCCAGCCCAGTGGAGACTGTCCCCGACACACTGCCTGGAAAATACAACACAGGTTATATACGCAGCCCAGTGGAGACCGTCCCCGAAACACAGGTTATATACCCAGCCCAGTGGAGACCGTCCACAAAACACAGGTTATATACCTAGCCCAGTGGAGACTGTCCCCGAAACACAGGTTATATACCCAGCCCAGTGGAGACTGTCCCCGACACACTGCCTGGAAAATACAACACAGGTTATATACCCAGCCCAGTGGAGACCGTCCCCGAAACACAGGTTATATACCCAGCCCAGTGGAGACCGTCCCCGAAACACAGGTTATATACCTAGCCCAGTGGAGACTGTCCCCGAAACACAGGTTATATACCCAGCCCAGTGGAGACTGTCCCTGAAACACAGGTTATGTACCTAGCCCAGTGGAGACCGTCCCCGAAACACAGGTTATATACCCAGCCCAGTGGAGACCGTCCCCGAAACACAGGTTATATACCCAGCCCAGTGGAGACCGTCCCCGACACACAGGTTATATACCCAGCCCAGTGGAGACCGTCCCAGAAACACAGGTTATATACCCAGCCCAGTGGAGACCGTCCCCGAAACACAGGTTATATACCCAGCCCAGTGGAGACCGTCCCCGAAACACAGGTTATATACCCAGCCCAGTGGAGACCGTCCCCGAAACACAGGTTATATACCCAGCCCAGTGGAGACCGTCCCCGAAACACAGGTTATATACCCAGCCCAGTGGAGACCGTCCCCGACACACAGGTTATATACCCAGCCCAGTGGAGACCGTCCCTGAAACACAGGTTATATACCCAGCCCAGTGGAGACCGTCCCTGAAACACAGGTTATATACCCAGCCCAGTGGAGTCCGTCCCCGAAACACTGCCTAGAAAATACAACACGGGTTATATACCCAGCCCAATGGAGACCGTCCCCGAAACACAGGTTATATACCTAGCCCAGTGGAGACCGTCCCCGACACACAGGTTATACACCCAGCCCAGTGGAGACTGTCCCCGACACACAGGTTATATACCCAGCCCAGTGGAGACCGTCCCCGACACACAGGTTATATACCCAGCCCAGTGGAGACCGTCCCTGACACACAGGTTATATACCCAGCCCAGTGGAGACCGTCCCCGAAACACAGGTTATATACCCAGCCCAGTGGAGACCGTCCCCGAAACACAGGTTATATACCCAGCCCAGTGGAGACCGTCCCCGAAACACAGGTTATATACCCAGCCCAGTGGAGACCGTCCCCGAAACACAGGTTATATACCCAGCCCAGTGGAGACCGTCCCCGAAACACAGGTTATATACCCAGCCCAGTGGAGACCGTCCCCGAAACACAGGTTATATACCCAGCCCAGTGGAGACTGTCCCCGACACACTGCCTGGAAAATACAACACAGGTTATATACCCAGCCCAGTGGAGACCGTCCCCGAAACACAGGTTATATACCCAGCCCAGTGGAGACCGTCCCCGAAACACAGGTTATATACCCAGCCCAGTGGAGACCGTCCCCGAAACACAGGTTATATACCCAGCCCAGTGGAGACCGTCCCCGACACACAGGTTATATACCCAGCCCAGTGGAGACCGTCCCTGAAACACAGGTTATATACCCAGCCCAGTGGAGACCGTCCCCGAAACACAGGTTATATACCCAGCCCAGTGGAGACCGTCCCCGAAACACAGGTTATATACCCAGCCCAGTGGAGACTGTCCCCGTCACACTGCCTGGAAAATACAACACAGGTTATATACCCAGCCCAGTGGAGACCGTCCCCGAAACACAGGTTATATACCCAGCCCAGTGGAGACCGTCCACAAAACACAGGTTATATACCTAGCCCAGTGGAGACTGTCCCCGAAACACAGGTTATATACCCAGCCCAGTGGAGACTGTCCCCGACACACTGCCTGGAAAATACAACACAGGTTATATACCCAGCCCAGTGGAGACCGTCCCCGAAACACAGGTTATATACCCAGCCCAGTGGAGACCGTGCCCGAAACACAGGTTATATACCTAGCCCAGTGGAGACTGTCCCCTAAACACAGGTTATATACCCAGCCCAGTGGAGACTGTCCCCGAAACACAGGTTATGTACCTAGCCCAGTGGAGACCGTCCCCGAAACACAGGTTATATACCCAGCCCAGTGGAGACCGTCCCCGAAACACAGGTTATATACCCAGCCCAGTGGAGACCGTCCCCGACACACAGGTTATATACCCATCCCAGTGGAGACCGTCCCTGAAACACAGGTTATATACCCAGCCTAGTGGAGACCGTCCCCGAAACACAGGTTATATACCCAGCCCAGTGGAGACCGTCCCCGAAACACAGGTTATATACCCAGTCCAGTGGAGACCGTCCCCGAAACACAGGTTATATACCCAGCCCAGTGGAGACCGTCCCCGAAACACAGGTTATATACCCAGCCCAGTGGAGACCGTCCCCGAAACACAGGTTATATACCCAGCCCAGTGGAGACCGTCCCCGAAACACAGGTTATATACCCAGCCCAGTGGAGACTGTCCCCGACACACTGCCTGGAAAATACAACACAGGTTATATACCCAGCCCAGTGGAGACCGTCCCCGAAACACAGGTTATATACCCAGCCCAGTGGAGACAGTCCACAAAACACAGGTTATATACCTAGCCCAGTGGAGACTGTCCCCGAAACACAGGTTATATACCCAGCCCAGTGGAGACTGTCCCCGAAACACAGGTTATATACCTAGCCCAATGGAGACCGTCCCCGAAACACAGGTTATATACCCAGCCCAGTGGAGACCGTCCCCGAAACACAGGTTATATACCCAGCCCAGTGGAGACCGTCCCCGAAACACAGGTTATATACCCAGCCCAGTGGAGACCGTCCCCGAAACACAGGTTATATACCTAGCCCAGTGGAGACTGTCCCCGAAACACAGGTTATATACCCAGCCCAGTGGAGACTGTCCCCGAAACACAGGTTATGTACCTAGCCCAGTGGAGACCGTCCCCGAAACACAGGTTATATACCCAGCCCAGTGGAGACCGTCCCGAAACACAGGTTATATACCCAGCCCAGTGGAGACCGTCCCCGACACACAGGTTATATACCCAGCCCAGTGGAGACCGTCCCTGAAACACAGGTTATATACCCAGCCCAGTGGAGACCGTCCCCGAAACACAGGTTATATACCCAGCCCAGTGGAGACCGTCCCCGAAACACAGGTTATATACCCAGCCCAGTGGAGACCGTCCCCGAAACACAGGTTATATACCCAGCCCAGTGGAGACCGTCCCCGAAACACAGGTTATATACCCAGCCCAGTGGAGACCGTCCCCGAAACACAGGTTATATACCCAGCCCAGTGGAGACTGTCCCCGACACACTGCCTGGAAAATACAACACAGGTTATATACCCAGCCCAGTGGAGACCGTCCCCGAAACACAGGTTATATACCCAGCCCAGTGGAGACCGTCCACAAAACACAGGTTATATACCTAGCCCAGTGGAGACTGTCCCCGAAACACAGGTTATATACCCAGCCCAGTGGAGACTGTCCCCGAAACACAGGTTATATACCTAGCCCAATGGAGACCGTCCCCGAAACACAGGTTATATACCCAGCCCAGTGGAGACCGTCCCCGAAACACAGGTTATATACCCAGCCCAGTGGAGACCGTCCCAGACACACAGGTTATATACCCAGCCCAGTGGAGACCGTCCCCGACACACAGGTTATATACCCAGCCCAGTGGAGACCGTCCCCGACACACAGGTTATATACCCAGCCCAGTGGAGACCGTCCCCGACACACAGGTTATATACCCAGCCCAGTGGAGACCGTCCCCGACACACAGGTTATATACCCAGCCCAGTGGAGACCGTCCCCGAAACACAGGGTATATATACCCAGCCCAGTGGAGACCATCCCCGAAACACAGGTTATATACCCAGCCCAGTGGAGACCGTCCCCGAAACACAGGTTATATACCCAGCCCAGTGGAGACCGTCCCCGAAACACAGATTATATACCCAGCCCCCGAAACACAGGTTATATACCCAGCCCAGTGGAGACCGTCCCCGAAACACAGGTTATATACCCAGCCCAGTGGAGACTGTCCCCGACACATTGCCTGGAAAATACAACACAGGTTATATACCCAGCCCAGTGGAGACCGTCCCGAAACACAGGTTATATACCCAGCCCAGTGGAGACCGTCCCAAACACAGGTTATATACCTAGCCCAGTGGAGACTGTCCCCGAAACACAGGTTATATACCCAGCCCAGTGGAGACTGTCCCCGAAACACAGGTTATATACCTAGCCCAGTGGAGACCGTCCCCGAAACACAGGTTATATACCCAGCCCAGTGGAGACCGTCCCCGAAACACAGGTTATATACCCAGCCAAGTGGAGACCGTCCCCGACACACAGGTTATATACCCAGCCCAGTGGAGACCGTCCCTGAAACACAGGTTATATACCCAGCCCAGTGGAGACCGTCCCCGAAACACAGGTTATATACCCAGCCCAGTGGAGACCGTCCCCGAAACACAGGTTATATACCCAGCCCAGTGGAGACCGTCCCCGAAACACAGGTTATATACCCAGCCCAGTGGAGACCGTCCCCGAAACACAGGTTATATACCCAGCCCAGTGGAGACTGTCCCCGACACACTGCCTGGAAAATACAACACAGGTTATATACCCAAGCCCAGTGGAGACCGTCCCCGAAACACAGGTTATATACCCAGCCCAGTGGAGACCGTCCCCAAAACACAGGTTATATACCTAGCCCAGTGGAGACCGTCCCCGAAACACAGGTTATATACCCAGCCCAGTGGAGACCGTCCCCGAAACACAGGTTATATACCCAGCCCAGTGGAGACCGTCCCAGACACACCGGTTATATACCCAGCCCAGTGGAGACCGTCCCAGACACACAGGTTATATACCCAGCCCAGTGGAGACCGTCCCCGACACACAGGTTATATACCCAGCCCAGTGGAGACCGTCCCCGACACACAGGTTATATACCCAGCCCAGTGGAGACCGTCCCCGACACACAGGTTATATACCCAGCCCAGTGGAGACCGTCCCAAACACAGGTTATATACCCAGCCCAGTGGAGACCGTCCCCGACACACAGGTTATATACCCAGCCCAGTGGAGACCGTCCCCGACACACAGGTTATATACCCAGCCCAGTGGAGACCGTCCCGACACACAGGTTATATACCCAGCCCAGTGGAGACCGTCCCCGAAACACAGGTTATATACCCAGCCCAGTGGAGACCGTCCCCGACACACAGGTTATATACCCAGCCCAGTGGAGACCATCCCCGACACACAGGTTATATACCCAGCCCAGTGGAGACCGTCCCCGACACACAGGTTATATACCCAGCCCAGTGGAGACCGTCCCCGAAACACAGGTTATATACCCAGCCCAGTGGAGACCGTCCCCGATACACAGGTTATATACCCAGCCCAGTGGAGACCGTCCCCGAAACACAGGTTATATACCCAGCCCCCGAAACACAGGTTATATACCCAGCCCAGTGGAGACCGTCCCCGAAACACAGGTTATATACCCAGCCCAGTGGAGACTGTCCCCGACACACTGCCTGGAAAATACAACACAGGTTATATACCCAGTCCAGTGGAGACCGTCCCCGAAACACAGGTTATATACCCAGCCCAGTGGAGACCGTCCCCGAAACACAGGTTATATACCTAGCCCAGTGGAGACTGTCCCCGAAACACAGGTTATATACCCAGCCCAGTGGAGACTGTCCCCGAAACACAGGTTATTACCTAGCCCAGTGGAGACCGTCCCCGAAACACAGTTTATATACCCAGCCCAGTGGAGACCGTCCCCGAAACACAGGTTATATACCCAGCCAAGTGGAGACCGTCACCGACACACAGGTTATATACCCAGCCCAGTGGAGACCGTCCCTGAAACACAGGTTATATACCCAGCCCAGTGGAGACCGTCCCCGAAACACAGGTTATATACCCAGCCCAGTGGAGACCGTCCCCGAAACACAGGTTATATACCCAGCCCAGTGGAGACCGTCCCCGAAACACAGGTTATATACCCAGCCCAGTGGAGACCGTCCCAGACACACAGGTTATATACCCATCCCAGTGGAGACCGTCCCCGACACACAGGTTATATACCCAGCCCAGTGGAGACCGTCCCCGACACACAGGTTATATACCCAGCCCAGTGTAGACCGTCCCCGACACACAGGTTATATACCCAAGCCCAGTGGAGACCGTCCCCGAAACACAGGTTATATACCCAGCCCAGTGGAGACCGTCCCCGAAACACAGGTTATATACCCAGCCCAGTGGAGACCGTCCCCGAAACACAGGTTATATACCCAGCCCAGTGGAGACCGTCCCCGAAACACAGGTTATATACCCAGCCCAGTGGAGACCGTCCCCGAAACACAGGTTATATACCCAGCCCAGTGGAGACCGTCCCAGACACACAGGTTATATACCCAGCCCAGTGGAGACCGTCCCCGACACACAGGTTATATACCCAGCCCAGTGGAGACCGTCCCCGACACACAGGTTATATACCCAGCCCAGTGGAGACCGTCCCCGACACACAGGTTATATACCCAGCCCAGTGGAGACCGTCCCCGAAACACAGGTTATATACCCAGCCCAGTGGAGACCATCCCCGAAACACAGGTTATATACCCAGCCCAGTGGAGACCGTCCCCGAAACACAGGTTATATACCCAGCCCAGTGGAGACCGTCCCCGAAACACAGATTATATACCCAGCCCCCGAAACACAGGTTATATACCCAGCCCAGTGGAGACCGTCCCCGAAACACAGGTTATATACCCAGCCCAGTGGAGACTGTCCCCGACACACTGCCTGGAAAATACAACACAGGTTATATACCCAGCCCAGTGGAGACCGTCCCCGAAACACAGGTTATATACCCAGCCCAGTGGAGACCGTCCCCGAAACACAGGTTATATACCTAGCCCAGTGGAGACTGTCCCCGAAACACAGGTTATATACCCAGCCCAGTGGAGACTGTCCCCGAAACACAGGTTATATACCTAGCCCAGTGGAGACCGTCCCCGAAACACAGGTTATATACCCAGCCCAGTGGAGACCGTCCCCGAAACACAGGTTATATACCCAGCCAAGTGGAGACCGTCCCCGACACACAGGTTATATACCCAGCCCAGTGGAGACCGTCCCTGAAACACAGGTTATATACCCAGCCCAGTGGAGACCGTCCCCGAAACACAGGTTATATACCCAGCCCAGTGGAGACCGTCCCCGAAACACAGGTTATATACCCAGCCCAGTGGAGACCGTCCCCGAAACACAGGTTATATACCCAGCCCAGTGGAGACCGTCCCCGAAACACAGGTTATATACCCAGCCCAGTGGAGACTGTCCCCGACACACTGCCTGGAAAATACAACACAGGTTATATACCCAAGCCCAGTGGAGACCGTCCCCGAAACACAGGTTATATACCCAGCCCAGTGGAGACTGTCCCCGAAACACAGGTTATATACCTAGCCCAGTGGAGACCGTCCCCGAAACACAGGTTATATACCCAGCCCAGTGGAGACCGTCCCCGAAACACAGGTTATATACCCAGCCCAGTGGAGACCGTCCCAGACACACAGGTTATATACCCAGCCCAGTGGAGACCGTCCCAGACACACAGGTTATATACCCAGCCCAGTGGAGACCGTCCCCGACACACAGGTTATATACCCAGCCCAGTGGAGACCGTCCCCGACACACAGGTTATATACCCAGCCCAGTGGAGACCGTCCCCGACACACAGGTTATATACCCAGCCCAGTGGAGACCGTCCCGAAACACAGGTTATATACCCAGCCCAGTGGAGACCGTCCCCGACACACAGGTTATATACCCAGCCCAGTGGAGACCGTCCCCGACACACAGGTTATATACCCAGCCCAGTGGAGACCGTCCCCGACACACAGGTTATATACCCAGCCCAGTGGAGACCGTCCCCGAAACACAGGTTATATACCCAGCCCAGTGGAGACCGTCCCCGACACACAGGTTATATACCCAGCCCAGTGGAGACCATCCCCGACACACAGGTTATATACCCAGCCCAGTGGAGACCGTCCCCGACACACAGGTTATATACCCAGCCCAGTGGAGACCGTCCCCGAAACACAGGTTATATACCCAGCCCAGTGGAGACCGTCCCCGATACACAGGTTATATACCCAGCCCAGTGGAGACCGTCCCCGAAACACAGGTTATATACCCAGCCCCCGAAACACAGGTTATATACCCAGCCCAGTGGAGACCGTCCCCGAAACACAGGTTATATACCCAGCCCAGTGGAGACTGTCCCCGACACACTGCCTGGAAAATACAACACAGGTTATATACCCAGCCCAGTGGAGACCGTCCCCGAAACACAGGTTATATACCCAGCCCAGTGGAGACCGTCCCCGAAACACAGGTTATATACCTAGCCCAGTGGAGACTGTCCCCGAAACACAGGTTATATACCCAGCCCAGTGGAGACTGTCCCCGAAACACAGGTTATTACCTAGCCCAGTGGAGACCGTCCCCGAAACACAGTTTATATTCCCAGCCCAGTGGAGACCGTGCCCGAAACACAGGTTATATACCCAGCCAAGTGGAGACCGTCACCGACACACAGGTTATATACCCAGCCCAGTGGAGACCGTCCCTGAAACACAGGTTATATACCCAGCCCAGTGGAGACCGTCCCCGAAACACAGGTTATATACCCAGCCCAGTGGAGACCGTCCCCGAAACACAGGTTATATACCCAGCCCAGTGGAGACCGTCCCCGAAACACAGGTTATATACCCAGCCCAGTGGAGACCGTCCCCGAAACACAGGTTATATACCCAGCCCAGTGGAGACCGTCCCCGACACACAGGTTATATACCCAGCCCAGTGGAGACCGTCCCCGACACACAGGTTATATACCCAGCCCAGTGGAGACCGTCCCCGACACACAGGTTATATACCCAGCCCAGTGTAGACCGTCCCCGACACACAGGTTATATACCCAGCCCAGTGGAGACCGTCCCCGAAACACAGGTTATATACCCAGCCCAGTGGAGACCGTCCCCGAAACACAGGTTATATACCCAGCCCAGTGGAGACCGTCCCCGAAACACAGGTTATATACCCAGCCCAGTGGAGACCGTCCCCGAAACACAGGTTATATACCCAGCCCAGTGGAGACCGTCCCCGAAACACAGGTTATATACCCAGCCCAGTGGAGACTGTCCCCCACACACTGCCTGGAAAATACAACACAGGTTATATACCCAGCCCAGTGGAGACCGTCCCCGAAACACAGGTTATATACCCAGCCCAGTGGAGACCGTCCCCGAAACACAGGTTATATACCTAGCCCAGTGGAGACTGTCCCCGAAACACAGGTTATATACCCAGCCCAGTGGAGACTGTCCCCGAAACACAGGTTATATACCTAGCCCAGTGGAGACCGTCCCCGAAACACAGGTTATATACCCAGCCCAGTGGAGACCGTCCCCGAAACACAGGTTATATACCCAGCCAAGTGGAGACCGTCCCCGACACACAGGTTATATACCCAGCCCAGTGGAGACCGTCCCTGAAACACAGGTTATATACCCAGCCCAGTGGAGACCGTCCCCGAAACACAGGTTATATACCCAGCCCAGTGGAGACCGTCCCCGAAACACAGGTTATATACCCAGCCCAGTGGAGACCGTCCCCGAAACACAGGTTATATACCCAGCCCAGTGGAGACCATCCCCAAAACACAGGTTATATACCCAGCCCAGTGGAGACCGTCCCCGAAACACAGGTTATATACCCAGCCCAGTGGAGACCGTCCCCGAAACACAGGTTATATACCCAGCCCAGTGGAGACTGTCCCCGTCACACTGCCTGGAAAATACAACACAGGTTATATACCCAAGCCCAGTGGAGACCGTCCCCGAAACACAGGTTATATACCCAGCCCAGTGGAGACCGTCCCCAAAACACAGGTTATATACCTAGCCCAGTGGAGACTGTCCCCGAAACACAGGTTATATACCCAGCCCAGTGGAGACCGTCCCCGAAACACAGGTTATATACCCAGCCCAGTGGAGACCGTCCCCGAAACACAGGTTATATACCCAGCCCAGTGGAGACCGTCCCCAAAACATAGGTTATATACCCAGCCCAGTGGAGACCGTCCCCGAAACACAGGTTATATACCCAGCCCAGTGGAGACTGTCCCCGACACACTGCCTGGAAAATACAACACAGGTTATATACCCAGCCCAGTGGAGACCGTCCCCGAAACACAGGTTATATACCCAGCCCAGTGGAGACCGTCCCCAAAACACAGGTTATATACCTAGCCCAGTGGAGACTGTCCCCGAAACACAGGTTATATACCCAGCCCAGTGGAGACTGTCCCCGAAACACAGGTTATATACCCAGCCTAGTGGATACCATCCCAGACACACAGGTTATATACCCAGCCCAGTGGAGACCGTCCCCGACACACAGGTTATATACCCAGCCCAGTGGAGACCGTCCCCGACACACAGGTTATATACCCAGCCCAGTGGAGACTGTCCCCGACACACTGCCTGGAAAATACAACATAGGTTATATACCCAGCCCAGTGGAGACCGTCCCCGAAACACAGGTTATATACCCAGCCCAGTGGAGACCGTCCCCCTCCTCACAGGTTATATACCCAGCCCAGTGGAGACCGTCCCCGAAACACAGGTTATATACCCAGCCCAGTGGAGACCGTCCCCGAAACACAGGTTATATACCCAGCCCAGTGGAGACCGTCCCCGAAACACAGGTTATATACCCAGCCCAGTGGAGACTGTCCCCGACACACTGCCTGGAAAATACAACACAGGTTATATACCCAGCCCAGTGGAGACCGTCCCCGAAACACAGGTTATATACCCAGCCCAGTGGAGACCGTCCCCGAAACACAGGTTATATACCTAGCCCAGTGGAGACTGTCCCCGAAACACAGGTTATATACCCAGCCCAGTGGAGACCGTCCCCGAAACACAGGTTATATACCCAGCCCAGTGGAGACCGTCCCAGACACACAGGTTATATACCCAGCCAAGTGGAGACTGTCCCCGACACACAGGTTATATACCCAGCCCAGTGGAGACCGTCCCTGAAACACAGGTTATATACCCAGCCCAGTGGAGACCGTCCCCGAAACACAGGTTATATACCCAGCCTAGTGGATACCATCCCAGACACACAGGTTATATACCCAGCCCAGTGGAGACCGTCCCCGACACACAGGTTATATACCCAGCCCAGTGGAGACCGTCCCCGACACACAGGTTATATACCCAGCCCAGTGGAGACTGTCCCCGACACACTGCCTGGAAAATACAACATAGGTTATATACCCAGCCCAGTGGAGACCGTCCCCGAAACACAGGTTATATACCCAGCCCAGTGGAGACCGTCCCCGAAACACAGGTTATATACCCAGCCCAGTGGAGACCGTCCCCGAAACACAGGTTATATACCCAGCCCAGTGGAGACCGTCCCAAACACAGGTTATATACCCAGCCCAGTGGAGACCGTCCCCTGAAACACAGGTTATATACCCAGCCCAGTGGAGACTGTCCCCGACACACTGCCTGGAAAATACAACACAGGTTATATACCCAGCCCAGTGGAGACCGTCCCAGAAACACAGGTTATATACCCAGCCCAGTGGAGACCGTCCCCTGGTCTCAAACACAGGTTATATACCTAGCCCAGTGGAGACTGTCCCAGAAACACAGGTTATATACCCAGCCCAGTGGAGACCGTCCCCTGGTCACAGGTTATATACCCAGCCCAGTGGAGACCGTTCCAGACACACAGGTTATATACCCAGCCAAGTGGAGACTGTCCCCGACACACAGGTTATATACCCAGCCCAGTGGAGACCGTCCCTGAAACACAGGTTATATACCCAGCCCAGTGGAGACCGTCCCCGAAACACAGGTTATATACCCAGCCCAGTGGAGACCGTCCCTGAAACACAGGTTATATACCCAGCCCAGTGGAGACCGTCCCCGAAACACAGGTTATATACCCAGCCCAGTGGAGACCGTCCCCGAAACACAGGTTATATACCCAGCCCAGTGGAGACCGTCCCCAAACACAGGTTATATACCCAGCCCAGTGGAGACCGTCCCCAAACACAGGTTATATACCCAGCCCAGTGGAGACCGTCCCAGACACACAGGTTATATACCCAGCCCAGTGGAGACCGTCCCCTGACACACAGGTTATATACCCAGCCCAGTGGAGACCGTCCCGACACACAGGTTATATACCCAGCCCAGTGTAGACCGTCCCCGACACACAGGTTATATACCCAGCCCAGTGGAGACCGTCCCCCACAGGTTATATACCCAGCCCAGTGGAGACCGTCCCATTGAAACACAGGTTATATACCCAGCCCAGTGGAGACCGTCCCCGAAACACAGGTTATATACCCAGCCCAGTGGAGACTCAATCCCAGAAACACAGGTTATATACCCAGCCCAGTGGAGACCGTCCCCGAAACACAGGTTATATACCCAGCCCAGTGGAGACTGTCCCCCTGTTGACACTGCCTGGAAAATACAACACAGGTTATATACCCAGCCCAGTGGAGACCACTGGTCCCAGAAACACAGGTTATATACCCAGCCCAGTGGAGACCGTCCCCTGAAACACAGGTTATATACCTAGCCCAGTGGAGACTGTCCCCGAAACACAGGTTATATACCCAGCCCAGTGGAGACTGTCCCAGCACAGGTTATATACCTAGCCCAGTGGAGACCGTCCCCTGAAACACAGGTTATATACCCAGCCAGTGGAGACCGCCCCGAAACACAGGTTATATACCCAGCCAAGTGGAGACCGTCCCCGACACACAGGTTATATACCCAGCCCAGTGGAGACCGTCCCCGAAACACAGGTTATATACCCAGCCCAGTGGAGACCGTCCCTGAAACACAGGTTATATACCCAGCCCAGTGGAGACCACTGTCCCCTAAACACAGGTTATATACCCAGCCCAGTGGAGACCAGTCCCCGAAACACAGGTTATATACCCAGCCCAGTGGAGACCGTCCCCAAAACACAGGTTATATACCCAGCCCAGTGGAGACCGTCCCCGAAACACAGGTTATATACCCAGCCCAGTGGAGACCGTCCCCGAAACACAGGTTATATACCCAGCCCAGTGGAGACTGTCCCCGTCACACTGCCTGGAAAATACAACACAGGTTATATACCCAAGCCCAGTGGAGACCGTCCCCGAAACACAGGTTATATACCCAGCCCAGTGGAGACCGTCCCCAAAACACAGGTTATATACCTAGCCCAGTGGAGACTGTCCCCAGAAACACAGGTTATATACCCAGCCCAGTGGAGACCGTCCCCTAAACACAGGTTATATACCCAGCCCAGTGGAGACCGTCCCCGAAACACAGGTTATATACCCAGCCCAGTGGAGACCGTCCCCAAAACACAGGTTATATACCCAGCCCAGTGGAGACCGTCCCTCCAGAACACAGGTTATATACCCAGCCCAGTGGAGACTGTCCCCGACACACTGCCTGGAAAATACAACACAGGTTATATACCCAGCCCAGTGGAGACCGTCCCCGAAACACAGGTTATATACCCAGCCCAGTGGAGACCGTCCCCAAAACACAGGTTATATACCTAGCCCAGTGGAGACTGTCCCCCGAAACACAGGTTATATACCCAGCCCAGTGGAGACTGTCCCCCGAAACACAGGTTATATACCTAGCCCAATGGAGACAGTCCCTCCTCCACAGGTTATATACCCAGCCCAGTGGAGACCGTCCCTGAAACACAGGTTATATACCCAGCCTAGTGGATACCATCCCAGACACACAGGTTATATACCCAGCCCAGTGGAGACCGTCCCCGACACACAGGTTATATACCCAGCCCAGTGGAGACCGTCCCCGACACACAGGTTATATACCCAGCCCAGTGGAGACTGTCCCCTCACACTGCCTGGAAAATACAACATAGGTTATATACCCAGCCCAGTGGAGACCATCCCAGCTGTAAACACAGGTTATATACCCAGCCCAGTGGAGACCGTCCCCAAAACACAGGTTATATACCCAGCCCAGTGGAGACCGTCCCCGAAACACAGGTTATATACCCAGCCCAGTGGAGACTGTCCCCGTCACACTGCCTGGAAAATACAACACAGGTTATATACCCAGCCCAGTGGAGACCGTCCCCGAAACACAGGTTATATACCCAGCCCAGTGGAGACCGTCCCCAAAACACAGGTTATATACCTAGCCCAGTGGAGACTGTCCCCGAAACACAGGTTATATACCCAGCCCAGTGGAGACCGTCCCCGAAACACAGGTTATATACCCAGCCCAACTGTGTTATTGACTTGTTAATTGTTTATTCCATGTGTAACTCTGTGTTGTCTGTTCACACTGCTATGCTTTATCTTGGCCAGGTCGCAGTTGCAAATGAGAACTTGTTCTCAACTAGCCTACCTGGTTAAATAAAGGTGAAATAAAAAAATAAAAAATAAAAAAACTCATCCCTGACCACTGGCCATTCCCTCATTAACTCATCCCTGACCACTGGCCATTCCCTCATTAACTCATCCCTGACCACTGGCCATTCAACATGGCCCGAGTTGCCCCCCCCCCCCCATTCAACATGGCCCGAGTTGCCCCCCCCCATTCAACATGGCCTGAGTTGCCCCCCCATTCAACATGGCCCGAGTTGTCCCCCCCCTTAAGAAACCAACACGTGACTCATCTGATGTCAAAAAACGACAGATCGGTAATTGTCTTTCTTTTCTATGCACAACACTTGAGCGTTCTGTCTCTGATCAACTCCCTCGCTATCTCTCTCAGAACAATCTTCTTGACACTAACCAAACAGGCTCCAAGAAGAGTCTCTCCACTGAGACTGCTCTGCTCTGTGTCACGGAGGCTCTCCACAAAGCTGACCTTCTCATCCTCCTAGATCTATCCACTGCCTTCCAACACCATGAACCATCAGATCCTCCTCTCCACCCTCTCAGGGCTGGGTGTCTCAGGCTCTATCAGATCCTCCTCTCCACCCTCTCAGGGCTGGGTGTCTCAGTCTCTATCAGATCCTCCTCTCCACCCTCTCAGGGCTGGGTGTCTCAGACTCTATCAGATCCTCCTCTCCACCCTCTCAGGACTGGGTGTCTCAGGCTCTATCAGATCCTCCTCTCCACCCTCTCAGGGCTGGGTGTCTCAGCTATCAGATCCTCCTCTCCACCCTCTCAGGACTGGGTGTCTCAGGCTCTATCAGATCCTCCTCTCCACCCTCTCAGGGCTGGGTGTCTCAGCTATCAGATCCTCCTCTCCACTCTCTCAGGGCTGGGAGTCTCAGGCTCTGTCAGATCCTCCTCTCCACCCTCTCAGGACTGGGTGTCTCAGGCTCTATCAGATCCTCCTCTCCACCCTCTCAGGACTGGGTGTCTCAGGCTCTATCAGATCCTCCTCTCCACCCTCTCAGGGCTGGGTGTCTCAGCTATCAGATCCTCCTCTCCACCCTCTCAGGGCTGGGTGTCTCAGCTATCAGATCCTCCTCTCCACCCTCTCAGTACTGGGTGTCTCAGGCTCTATCAGATCCTCCTCTCCACCCTCTCAGGGCTGTGTGTCTCAGGCTCTATCAGATCCTCCTCTCCACCCTCTCAGGGCTGGGTGTCTCAGACTCTATCAGATCCTCCTCTCCACCCTCTCAGGGCTGGGTGTCTCAGGCTCTATCAGATCCTCCTCTCCACCCTCTCAGGGCTGGGTGTCTCAGCTATCAGATCCTCCTCTCCACCCTCTCAGGGCTGGGTGTCTCAGGATCTATCAGATCCTCCTCTCCATCCTCTCAGGGCTGGGTGTCTCAGCTATCAGATCCTCCTCTCCACTCTCTCAGGGCTGGGAGTCTCAGCTATCAGATCCTCCTCTCCACTCTCTCAGGGCTGGGTGTCTCAGCTATCAGATCCTCCTCTCCATCCTCTCAGGGCTGGGTGTCTCAGCTATCAGATCCTCCTCTCCACTCTCTCAGGGCTGGGTGTCTCAGCTATCAGATCCTCCTCTCCATCCTCTCAGGGCTGGGTGTCTCAGCTATCAGATCCTCCTCTCCATCCTCTCAGGGCTGGGTGTCTCAGCTATCAGATCCTCCTCTCCACCCTCTCAGGGCTGGGTGTCTCAGCTATCAGATCCTCCTCTCCACCCTCTCAGGGCTGGGTGTCTCAGCTATCAGATCCTCCTCTCCACCCTCTCAGGGCTGGGTGTCTCAGCTATCAGATCCTCCTCTCCACCCTCTCAGGGCTGAGCTATCAGATCCTCCTCTCCACCCTCTCAGGGCTGGGTGTCTCAGACTCTATCAGATCCTCCTCTCCACCCTCTCAGGGCTGGGTGTCTCAGCTATCAGATCCTCCTCTCCACCCTCTCAGGGCTGGGTGTCTCAGGCTCTACACACTATTGGATTGCATCCTACTTGGCAGGCCGCTCCTACCAGGTGACATGGAGAGGGCTGGGTGTCTCAGGCTCTATCAGACCCCCCCCCAGCTATCTGAATATACTAATTACTGTGATATGGTTGTCCCACCTAGCTATCTGAATATACTAACTACTGTGATATGTGGTTGTCCACCTAGCTATCTGAACATACTAACTACTGTGATATGTGGTTGTCCCACCTAGCTATCTGAATATACTAACTACTGTGATATGTGGTTGTCCACCTAGCCATCTGAATATACTAACTACTGTAATATGTGGTTGTCCACCTAGCCATCTGAATATACTAACTACTGTGAGCTGCTCTTCCTCCCGGGGAAGGACTGCCCGTTCCATGATCTCGCCATCACGGTTGACAACTCCATTGTGTCCTCCTCCCAGAGCGCCAAGAACCTTGGCGTGATCCTGGACAACACCCTGTCGTTCTCAACTAACATCAAGGCGGTGGCCCGTTCCTGAGCAGGTTCATGCTCTACAACATCCGCAGAGTACGATCCCTGCCTCACACAGGAAGCAGGCGCAGGTCCTAATCCAGGCACTTGTCATCTCCCGTCTGGATTACTGCAACTCGCTGTTGGCTGGGCTCCCTGCCTGTGCCATTAAACCCCTTCAACTCATCCAGAACGCCGCAGCCCGTCTGGTGTTCAACCTTCCCAAGTTCTCTCCGTCACCCCGCTCCTCCGTTCTCTCCACTGGCTTCCAGTTGAAGATCGCATCCGCTACAAGACCATGGTGCTTGCCTACGGAGCTGTGAGGGGAACGGCACCTCAGTACCTCCAGGCTCTGATCAGGCCCTACACCCAAACAAGGGCACTGCGTTCATCCACCTCTGGCCTGCTCGCCCCCTACCACTGAGGAAGACAGCTCCCGCTCAGCCCAGTCAAAACTGTTCGCTGCCCTGGCCCCCCAATGGTGGAACAAACTCCCTCACGACGCCAGGACAGCGGAGTCAATCACCACCTTCCGGAGACACCTGAAACCCCACCTCTTTAAGGAATACCTAGGATAGGTTAAGTAATCCCTCTCACCCCACCCCCCTAAGTTTTAGATGCACTATTGTTAAGTGACTGTCCCACTGGATGTCATAAGGTGAATGCACCAATTTGTAAGTCGCTCTGGATAAGAGCGTCTGCTAAATGACTTAAATGTAATGTAAATGTAATATGTGGTTGTCCACCTAGCCATCTGAATATACTAACTACTGTGATATGTGGTTGTCCCACCTAGCCATCTGAATATACTAACTACTGTGATATGTGGTTGTCTCACCTAGCTATCTGAATATACTAACTACTGTGTTATGTGGTTGTCCCACCTAGCTATCTGAATATACTAACTACTGTGATATGTGGTTGTCTCATCTAGATATATGAATATACTAACTACTATCACCCCCCTCTATACAGAGCAGAGATCACCCCCTCTATACAGAGCAGAGATCACCCCCTATACAGAGCAGAGATCCCCCCTATACAGAGCAGAGATCCCCCCCTATACAGAGCAGAGATCCCCCCTCTATACAGAGCAGAGATTCCCCCCTCTATACAGAGCAGGATCCCCCTCTATACAGAGCAGAGATCCCCCCTCTATACAGAGCAGAGATCCCCCTCTATACAGAGCAGAGATCCCCCCCTCTATACAGAGCAGAGATCCCCCCTCTATACAGAGCAGAGATCCCCCCCTATACAGAGCAGAGATCCCCCCCCCCTCTATACAGAGCAGAGATCCCCCCCCCTCTATACAGAGCAGAGATCCCCCTCTATACAGAGCAGAGATCCCCCCCCCTCTATACAGAGCAGAGATCCCCCCCCCTCTATACAGAGCAGAGATCCCCCCTCTATACAGAGCAGAGATCCCCCCCCTATACAGAGCAGAGATCCCCCCTCTATACAGAGCAGAGATCCCCCTCTATACAGAGCAGAGACCCCCCCCCTCTATACAGAGCAGAGACCCACTCCCCTCTATACAGAGCAGAGATCCCCCTCTATACAGAGCAGAGATCCCCCCTCTATACAGAGCAGAGATCCCCCCCTCTATACAGAGCAGAGATCCCCCCTCTATACAGAGCAGAGACCCACTCCCCTCTATACAGAGCAGAGAACCCCCCCCTCTATACAGAGCAGAGTTAACCCCTCTATACAGAGCAGAGGTCCCCCCTCTATACAGAGCAGAGAACCCCCCTCTATACAGAGCAGAGTAAACCCCTCTATACAGAGCAGAGATCACCCCCTCTATACAGAGCAGAGTAAACCCCTCAGAGATCCCCCTCTATACAGAGCAGAGATCCCCCCTCTATACAGAGCAGAGATCCCCCACCTCTATACAGAGCAGAGATCCCCCCTCTATACAAAGCAGAGATCCCCCTCTATACAGAGCAGAGAACCCCCCTCTATACAGAGCAGAGATCCCCCTCTATACAGAGCAGAGTAAACCCCCCTCTATACAGAGCAGAGTAAACCCCCCTCTATACAGAGCAGAGATCCCCCCTCTATACAGAGCAGAGATCCCCCCTCTTCACAGAGCAGAGATCCCCCCTCTATACAGAGCAGAGATCCCCCCTCTATACAGAGCAGAGATCCCCCCTCTATACAGAGCAGAGATCTCCCCCTCTGTACAGAGCAGAGATCCCCCTCTATACAGAGCAGAGATCACCCCCTCTCTATACAGAGCAGAGATCCCCCCTCTATACAGAGCAGAGTAAACCCCTCAGGGATCCCCCTCTATACAGAGCAGAGATCCCCCGTCTATACAGAGCAGAGTAAACCCCTCAGAGATCCCCCTCTATACAGAGCAGAGTAAACCCCTCAGAGATCCCCCTCTATACAGAGCAGAGTAAACCCCTCAGAGATCCCCCTCTATACAGAGCAGAGTAAACCCTCAGAGATCCCCCTCTATACAGAGCAGAGTAAACCCCTCAGAGATCCCCCTCTATACAGAGCAGAGTAAACCCCTCAGAGATCCCCCTCTATACAGAGCAGAGTAAACCCCTCAGGGATCCCCCTCTATACAGAGCAGAGACCCCCCCCCCCTCTATACAGAGCAGAGTAAACCCCTCAGAGATCCTTCTAGACCGATGCCGTGTCACTACTCACTCCACGGTGAACTCGTGTGCTCCTACAGGGATGCAGTAAACAAACTGCATGGCGCTCCACAGCCGGTGAAACTCCACACACTCGTCCACGTGCATCACGCCGTTGCTGGGCAACGGGCCGCGCCAGATGGGGTCGTCCAGGAAACCGCGGACGCGAGTCAGGATGACCTCGAACATGGACAGGCCACAGCACAGACGCTCTTTGGTCAGCAGGTCACCTTCACGGGTAATGGCTATTTGCTACAGTGGAAGAGAGGGGGGAGAAAGAGTGGGGAATGAAAGGGGGGAAGTAAAAGAGGGGGAGGAGAATGGGTGGGGAAGAGGGAGGGCTGGTGTTTACTAAGGCAGTGTGATGGTTCCCAGGGCTGGTATTAACTAAGGCAGTGTGATGGTACCTGTGGGGTTCCCAGGGCTGGTATTAACTAAGGCAGTGTGATGGTTCCCAGGGCTGGTATTAACTAAGGCAGTGTGATGGTACCTATGGGGTTCACTAAGGCAGTGTGATGGTTCCCAGTACTGGGGTTCACTAAGGCAGTGTGATGGTACCTGTGGGGTTCCCAGGCGTTCTATCAGAGGAACCAGGTGCAGGGCTGTGTATTTAGTCTCCAGACGTTTCATCTTGGCATCAAGACGCTCACCCTCTACAATGAGAAGAGATAACAGAGTCACTGATCCAGACGGACGGACGGACGGACGGACAGACAGACAGACAATCTTACCCTCTGACATGGACCCTGGGAAGAATGTTCTGGAATGGTGCAGCATGTAGCAGGTCACACATGTCCTCCTGAGACTGAGAGCTGAAAGAGAAGATTGTTTAAATTGACTTTTTTTGCAGCCATCGTCATTTTCCACTGACACAAGGTGTTGCTGCTAGCTACTGGTCAGAGATGTTCCTCTGAAACAAGGTGTTGCTGCTAGCTACTGGTCAGAGATGTTCCTCTGAAACAAGGTGTTGCTACTGGTCAGAGATGTTCCTCTGAAACAAGGTGTTGCTGCTAGCTGCTGGTCAGAGATGTTCCTCTGAAACAAGGTGTTGCTACTGGTCAGAGATGTTCCTCTGAAACAAGGTGTTGCTGCTAGCTACTGGTCAGAGATGTTCCTCTGAAACAAGGTGTTGCTGCTAGCTGCTGGTCAGAGATGTTCCTCTGAAACAAGGTGTTGCTGCTAGCTACTGGTCAGAGATGTTCCTCTGAAACAAGGTGTTGCTGCTAGCTACTGGTCAGAGATGTTCCTCTGAAACAAGGTGTTGCTGCTAGCTACTGGTCAGAGATGTTCCTCTGAAACAAGGTGTTGCTGCTAGCTACTGGTCAGAGATGTTCCTCTGAAACAAGGTGTTGCTACTGGTCAGAGATGTTCCTCTGAAACAAGGTGTTGCTGCTAGCTACTGGTCAGAGATGTTCCTCTGAAACAAGGTGTTGCTGCTAGCTACTGGTCAGAGATGTTCCTCTGAAACAAGGTGTTGCTGCTAGCTACTGGTCAGAGATGTTCCTCTGAAACAAGGTGTTGCTGCTAGCTACTGGTCAGAGATGTTCCACTAACACAAGGTGTTGCTGACAAGCTGCTGGTCAGAGATTGTGTCATGTTGTGTTCATTGTATGAATATAATAATAATAATATATATAATAATAATAATATAATAATAATAATAATATAATATATAAATAATAATAACTGGCACCCAGTGAGGCAGCAACAGTGATTTGAGCTTTTCAGTTTCCGGACTTTTACTTTCAAATGTGAGTTCACTTGCCAACAGCTCCCCTGGGGAACTCAACCACGCTGTCCCCCTACGCTCCCCTGGGGAACTCAACCACGCTGTCCCCCTACGCTCCCCTGGGGAACTCAACCACGCTGTCCCCCTACGCTCCCCTGGGGAACTCAACCGCGCTGTCCCCCTACGCTCCCCTGGGGAACTCAACCGCGCTGTCCCCCTACGCTCCCCTGGGGAACTCAACCGCGCTGTCCCCCTACGCTCCCCTGGGGAACTCAGACCACGCTGTCCCCCTACGCTCCCCTGGGGAACTCAGACCACGCTGTCCCCCTACGCTCCCCTGGGGAACTCAACCACGCTGTCCCCCTACGCTCCCCTGGGGAACTCAGACCACGCTGTCCCCCTACGCTCCCCTGGGGAACTCGGTCCATGCTGTCCCCCTACGCTCCCCTGGGGAACTCGGTCCACGCTGTCCCCCTACGCTCCCCTGGGGAACTCAACCACGCTGTCCCCCTACGCTCCCCTGGGGAACTCGGTCCACGCTGTCCCCCTACGCTCCCCTGGGGAACTCAGACCACGCTGTCCCCCTACGCTCCCCTGGGGAACTCGGTCCATGCTGTCCCCCTACGCTCCCCTGGGGAACTCGGTCCACGCTGTCCCCCTACGCTCCCCTGGGGAACTCAGACCACGCTGTCCCCCTACGCTCCCCAGGGGAACTCAACCACGCTGTCCCCCTACGCTCCCCTGGGGAACTCGGTCCACGCTGTCCCCCTACGCTCCCCTGGGGAACTCGGTCCACGCTGTCCCCCTACGCTCCCCTGGGGAACTCAGACCATGCTGTCCCCCTACGCTCCCCTGGGGAACTCAGACCACGCTGTCCCCCTACGCTCCCCTGGGGAACTCAGACCACGCTGTCCCCCTACGCTCCCCTGGGGAACTCAAGAGAGATTCCCATTCTTAAATGTATCTTTTGAGTCTTTTACACCAGCTGAAAATATACTTCACAGCAGTTAAGATTGTACAATGATTTTACACTACACTTGCTTGTTTAGTCAAGTAAACTGAAATTAGGTGAACTATTAGAATTTTAGCAACCAAGAAATGACGGATCGATTTCTGCACTGTGCACATTTCAATCTTTTATCTTGTACATTTACCTGGGTCAGTCTATCACGGAAAGAGCAAGTGTTCCTAATGTTTTGTATAGTCAGCATACATTGCTAAATTTTCCTCTAGTTGTATATAATGTATGGAAACTGTTTCAACTCCGCTGTCTGTAAACGTTGTCTATCGCCATATCGCCAGGTAACATTCTGAGTATGTTGTCTATAACTAGCAGCACCATATCACCAGGTATGTTTAAATGTACTTGGTGAAAAAGGGTGATTCAGTTGTTGGGGTCGTGATTGTGTAGACGTGTTGGGGTTGTGGTTGTGTAGACGTGTTGTGGTCGTGGTTGTGTAGACGTGTTGTGGTCGTGTAGACGTGTTGTGGTTGTGTAGGCGTGTTGTGGTCGTGGTTGTGTAGACGTGTTGTGGTCGTGGTTGTGTAGACGTGTTGTGGTCGTGGTTGTGTAGACGTGTTGTGGTTGTGTAGGCGTGTTGTGGTTGTGGTTGTGTAGATGTGTTGTGGTCGTGGTTGTGTAGATGTGGTGGGGTTGTGGTTGTGTTGTGGTTGTGTAGACGTGTTGTGGTCGTGTAGACGTGTTGTGGTTGTGTAGACGTGTTGTGGTTGTGTAGATGTGTTGTGGTCGTGGTGTGTAGATGTGTTGTGTGTAGATGTGTTGTGGTCGTGGTTGTGTAGATGTGTTGTGGGTGTAGATGTGTTGTGTAGACGTGTTGTTGGGGTCGTGGTTGTGTAGACGTGTTGGGGTCGTGGTTGTGTGTAGACGTGTTGGTGTCGTGGTTGTGTAGACGTGTTGGGGTCGTGGTTGTGTAGACGTGTTGGGGTCGTGGTTGTGTAGACGTGTTGTGGTTGTGTAGACGTGTTGCGGTTGTGGTTGTGTAGATGTGTTGTGGGGAACTCGGTCCACGCTGTCCCCCTACGCTCCCCTGGTTGTGTAGATGTGTTGCCCCCTACGTTGTGTAGACATGTTGGGGAACTCGGTCCACGCTGTCCCCCTAGACGTGTTGTGGTTGTGGGGAACTCGACCATGTGTTGTGGTGGGAACTCAGACCACGTGTTGTGGTTGTGGGGAACTAGACCACGTGTTGTGGTTGTGTAGATGTATTGTGGTCGTGGTTGTGTAGATGTGTAGTGGTTGTGTAGATGTGTTGTGGTTCCCATTCTTAAATGTATCTTTTGAGTTTTTACACCAGCTGTAGATTAAGTGTTGTTTTACACTACACTTGGTTTAGTGTAGATGTGTTGTGGTTGTGTAGATGTGTTTCAATCTTTTATCTTGCACATTTACCTGTGTAGATGTGTTTTGTGGTTGTGTAGATGTGTTGTGGTTGTGTAGACGTGTTGTGGTTGTGTAGACGTGTTGTGGTTGTGTAGACGTGTTGAGGTCGTGGTTGTGTAGACGTGTTGTCAAGTAAACTGGAAATTAGGTGACTTCACTGTCGTGGTTGTGTAGACGTGTTGGGATCGTGGTTGTGTAGACGTGTTGGTGTCGTGGTTGTGTAGTCGTGTTGTGGTCGTTGTGTAGACGTGTTGGTGTTGTGTGGTTGTGTAGACGTGTTGGGGTGGTTGTGTAGACTCCCTGGGAACTCGGTCCACGCTGTCCCCCTACGCTCCCCTGGGGAACTCGGTCCACGCTGTCCCCCTACGCTCCCCTGGGGTAACGTGTTGGTCCACGCTGTCCCCCTAGACGCTCCCCTGGGGAACGTGTTGGTCCACGCTTGTCCCCCTAGACGTGTTCCCCTGGGGAACGTGTTGGTCCACGCTGTCCCCCTACGCTCCCCTGGGGAACTCGGTCCACGCTGTCCCCCTTGTGTACGCTCCCCTGGGGAGACTCGGTCCACGCTGTCCCCCTGTTGCTCCCGTGGGGTGTAACTGGTCCACGCTGTCCCCCTACACTCCCCTGGGGAACTCAGACCACGCTGTCCCCCTACGCTCCCCTGGGGAACTCAGACCACGCTGTCCCCCCTGTAGACGCTCCCCTGGGGAACTCGGTCCACGCTGTCCCCCTACACTCCCCTGGGGAACTCAGACCACGCTGTCCCCCTTGTGTAGATGTGTTGTGGTGGGGAACTCAAGAGAGATTCCCATTCTTAAATGTATCTTTTGAGTCTTTTACACCAGCTGAAAATATACTTCACAGCAGTTAAGATTGTACAATGATTTTACACTACACTTGCTTGTTTAGTCAAGTAAACTGAAATTAGGTGAACTATTAGAATTTTAGCAACCAAGAAATGACGGATCGATTTCTGCACTGTGCACATTTCAATCTTTTGTCTTGCACATTTACCTGGTTGTGTAGTCTATCACGGAAAGAGCAAGTGTTCCTAATGTTTTGTATAGTCAGCATACATTGCTAAATTTTCCTCTAGTTGTATATAATGTATGGAAACTGTTTCAACTCCGCTGTCTGTAAACGTTGTCTATCGCCATATCACCAGGTAACATTCTGAGTATGTTGTCTAACAGCACCATATCACCAGGTAACATTCTGAGTATGTTGTCTATAACTAGCAGCACCATATCACCAGGTATGTTTAAATGTACTTGGTGAAAAAGGGTGATTCAGTTGTTGGGTTGTGTAGACGTGATTGTGTAGACGTGTTGTGGTCGTGGTTGTGTAGACGTGTTATGGTTGTGGTTGTTGTGTAGACGTGTTGGGATCGTGGTTGTGTAGACGTGTTGGGGTCGTGGTTGTGGTCATGGTTGTGTAGACGTGTTGTGGTCGTGTAGACGTGTTGTGGTTGTGTGTAGACGTGTTGTGGTTGTGTAGATGTATTGTGGTCGTGGTTGTGTAGATGTGTAGTGGTTGTGTAGATGTGTTGTGGTCGTGGTTGTGTAGATGTGTTGTGGTTGTGTAGATGTGTTGTGGTTGTGTAGATGTGTCGTGGTTGTGTAGATGTGTTGTGGTTGTGTAGATGTGTTGTGGTTGTGTAGACGTGTTGTGGTTGTGTAGACGTGTTGAGGTTGTGTAGACGTGTGGTTGTGTAGACGTGTTGGGGTCGTGGTTGTGTAGATGTGTTGTGTTGGGATCGTGGTTGTGTAGACGTGTTGGTGTCGTGGTTGTGTAGATCGTGTGGTGTGGTTGTGTAGACGTGTTGGTGTCGTGGTTGTGTAGACGTGTCGTGGTTGTGTAGACTGTTGGGAACTCGGTCCAGATGCTGTCCCCCTGTAGATGTCCCCTGGGGAACTTGGTCCACGCTGTCCCCCGTGGTTGTGTAGCTCCCCTGGGGAACTCAGACCACGCTGTGTAGACTCCCCTGGGAACTCAGGTCCACGCTGTCCCCCTACGCTCCCCTGGGGAACTCAGACCACGCTGTCCCCCTACGCTCCCCTGGGGAACTCAGACCACGCTGTCCCCCTACGCTCCCCTGGGGAACTCGGTCCACGCTGTCCCCCTACGCTCCCCTGGGGAACTCGGTCCACGCTGTCCCCCTACGCTCCCCTGGGGAACTCGGTCCACGCTGTCCCCCTACACTCCCCTGGGGAACTCAGACCACGCTGTCCCCCTACGCTCCCCTGGGGAACTCAAGAGAGATTCCCATTCTTAAATGTATCTTTTGAGTCTTTTACACCAGCTGAAAATATACTTCACAGCAGTTAAGATTGTACAATGATTTTACACTACACTTGCTTGTTTAGTCAAGTAAACTGAAATTAGGTGAACTATTAGAATTTTAGCAACCAAGAAATGACGGATCGATTTCTGCACTGTGCACATTTCAATCTTTTATCTTGCACATTTACCTGGGTCAGTCTATCACGGAAAGAGCAAGTGTTCCTAATGTTTTGTATAGTCAGCATACATTGCTAAATTTTCCTCTAGTTGTATATAATGTATGGAAACTGTTTCAACTCCGCTGTCTGTAAACGTTGTCTATCGCCATATCACCAGGTAACATTCTGAGTATGTTGTCTAACAGCACCATATCACCAGGTAACATTCTGAATGTACTTGTGAAAAACTACCATATCACCAGGTAACATTCTGAGTATGTTGTCTATCACTACCATATCACCAGGTAACATTCTGAGTATGTTGTCTATAAGCACCATATCACCAGGTATGTTTAAATGTACTTGGTGAAAAAGGGTGATTCAGTTGTTGGGGTCGTGATTGTGTAGACGTGTTGGGGTCGTGGTTGTGTAGACGTGTTGGGGTCGTGGTTGTGTAGACGTGTTGGGATCGTGATTGCGTAGACGTGTTGGGGTCGTGGTTGCGTAGACGTGTTGGGGTCGTGGTTGCGTAGACGTGTTGGGGTCGTGGTTGTGTAGACGTGTTGGGGTCGTGGTTGTGTAGACGTGTTGGGGTCGTGGTTGTGTAGACGTGTTGGGGTCGTGGTTGTGTAGACGTGTTGGTGTCGTGGTTGTGTAGACGTGTTGGGGTCGTGGTTGTGTAGACGTGGTGGGGTCGTGGTTGTGTAGACGTGGTGGGGTCGTGGTTGTGTAGACGTGGTGGGGTCGTGGTTGTGTAGACGTGTGGGGGTCGTGGTTGTGTAGACGTGTTGTGGTTGTGTAGACGTGTTGTGGTTGTGTAGGCGTGTTGTGGTTGTGTAGACGTGGTGGGGTCGTGGTTGTGTAGACGTGTTGGGGTCGTGGTTGTGTAGACGTGTTGGTGTCGTGGTTGTGTAGACGTGTTGGTGTCGTGGTTGTGTAGACGGGTTGGGGTCGTGGTTGTGTAGATGTGTTGTGGTTGTGTAGACGTGTTGCGGTTGTGGTTGTGTAGATGTGTTGTGGTCGTGGTTGCGGTTGTGTAGATGTGTTGCGGTCGTGTAGACGTGTTGTGGTCGTGTAGACGTGTTGTGGTTGTGTAGACGTGTTGTGGTCGTGTAGACGTGTTGTGGTTGTGTAGACGTGTTGTGGTTGTGTAGATGTGTTGTGGTCGTGGTCGCGGTTGTGTAGATGTGTTGTGGTTGTGTAGATGTGTTGTGGTTGTGTAGATGTGTCGCGGTTGTGTAGACGTGTTGAGGTTGTGGTTGTGTAGACGTGTTGAGGTCGTGGTTGTGTAGATGTGTTGTGGTCGTGGTCGCGGTTGTGTAGATGTGTTGTGGTTGTGTAGATGTGTTGTGGTTGTGTAGATGTGTTGTGGTTGTGTAGATGTGTTGTGGTTGTGTAGATGTGTTGTGGTTGTGTAGACGTGTTGAGGTTGTGGTTGTGTAGACGTGTTGGGGTCGTGGTTGTGTAGACGTGTTGGGATCGTGGTTGTGTAGACGTGTTGGTGTCGTGGTTGTGTAGTCGTGTTGTGGTCGTGTAGACGTGTCGTGGTTGTGTAGACGTGTTGTGGTCGTGGTCGTGTAGTCGTGTTGTGGTCGTGGTTGTGTAGTCGTGTTGTGGTTGTGGTTGTGTAGACGTGTTGTGGTCGTGGTTGTGTAGACGTGTCGTGGTTGTGTAGACGTGTCGTGGTTGTGTAGACGTGTCGTGGTTGTGTAGACTTGTCGTGGTTGTGTAGACGTGTCGTGGTTGTGTAGACGTGTTGAGGTCGTGGTTGTGTAGACGTGTTGTGGGTGTGGTTGTGTAGACGTGTTGTGGTTGTGGTTGTGTAGACGTGTTGTGGTCGTGGTTGTGTAGACATGTCGTGGTTGTGTAGACGTGTCGTGGTTGTGTAGACGTGTCGTGGTTGTGTAGACGTGTTGTGGTTGTGTAGACGTGTTGTGGTCGTGGTTGTGTAGACGTGTTATGGTTGTGTAGATGTGTTGTGGTCGTGGTTGTGTAGACGTGTTGTGGTCGTGGTTGTGTAGATGTGTTGTGGTCGTGTAGACGTGTTGTGGTCGTGGTTGTGTAGACGTGTTGTGGTCGTGGTTGTGTAGACGTGTCGTGGTTGTGTAGACGTGTTGTGGTCGTGGTTGTGTAGACGTGTTGTGGTTGTGGTCGTGGTTGTGTAGACGTGTTGGGGTCGTGGTTGTGTAGACGTGTTGGGGTCGTGGTTGTGTAGACGTGTTGTGGTTGTGGTCATGGTTGTGTAGATGTGTTGTGGTTGTGTAGACGTGTTGTGGTCGTGGTTGTGTAGACGTGTTGTGGTTGTGGTCGTGGTTGTGTAGACGTGTTGGGGTCGTGGTTGTGTAGACGTGTTGTGGTTGTGGTCGTGGTTGTGTAGACGTGTCGTGGTCGTGGTTGTGTAGACGTGTTGTGGTCGTGGTTGTGTAGATGTGTTGTGGTTGTGGTCGTGGTTGTGTAGACGTGTTGTGGTCGTGGTTGTGTAGACGTGTCGTGGTTGTGTAGATGTGTCGTGGTCGTGGTTGTGTAGACGTGTTGTGGTTGTGGTTGTGTAGACGTGTTGTGGTCATGGTTGTGTAGACGTTTTGTGGTTGTGTAGACGTGTCGTGGTTGTGTAGATGTGTTGTGGTTGTGTAGACGTGTCGTGGTTGTGTAGATGTGTTGTGGTTGTGTAGACGTGTCGTGGTTGTGTAGATGTGTTGTGGTTGTGTAGATGTGTCGTGGTCGTGGTTGTGTAGACGTGTCGTGGTCGTGGTTGTGTAGACGTGTTGTGGTTGTGTAGATGTGTAGACGTGTCGTGGTCGTGGTTGTGTAGACGTGTTGGGGTCGTGGTTGTGTAGATGTGTTGTGGTTGTGTAGATGTGTTGTGGTTGTGTAGACGTGTTGTGGTCGTGGTTGTGTAGACGTGTCGTGGTTGTGTAGACGTGTCGTGGTTGTGTAGACGTGTCGTGGTTGTGTAGACGTGTCGTGGTCGTGGTTGTGTAGACGTGTTGTGGTTGTGTAGACGTGTCGTGGTCGTGGTTGTGTAGACGTGTCGTGGTTGTGGTTGTGTAGACGTGTCGTGGTTGTGTAGACGTGTCGTGGTTGTGTAGACGTGTTGTGGTTGTGGTTGTGTAGGCGTGTCGTGGTTGTGTAGACGTGTCATGGTTGTGTAGACGTGTCGTGGTCGTGGTTGTGTAGACGTGTCGTGGTTGTGTAGACGTGTCGTGGTCGTGGTTGTGTAGACGTGTCGTGGTTGTGTAGACGTGTCGTGGTTGTGGTTGTGTAGACGTGTCGTGGTTGTGTAGACGTGTCGTGGTTGTGTAGACGTGTTGTGGTTGTGGTTGTGTAGGCGTGTCGTGGTCGTGGTTGTGTAGTCGTGTCGTGGTCGTGGTTGTGTAGACGTGTCGTGGTCGTGGTTGTGTAGGCGTGTTGTGGTCGTGGTTGTGTAGACGTGTTGTGGTCGTGGTTGTGTAGACGTGTTGTGGTCGTGGTTGTGTAGACGTGTTGTGGTCGTGGTTGTGTAGACGTGTTGTGGTCGTGGTTGTGTAGACGTGTTGTGGTCGTGGTTCGTACCAGGCTCTGTTCGCTGAGCAGACAGAAGAGCAGTGCATTGCCCACCTCCCTAAGGTTCTGGAAGCAGACGGTCTTCAGTTCGGCGTACTCTACTATGTCCTTCAGCTGGTGGTGGAAAAACTCCAGGATACCTGGCGGGGAGGAGAGACGGGAGACGGCTACGTCAGCTAAACAAATCAAAGGATCGATTAAGGACACTCTAAACGGCTAGTTACTGTAGTCTACTTTGCCCTGCTAAAACATCTAACAGACATTGAAGGGAGCTCCTTGTCTCTCCTCCGGACTCACCCGGCGAGCCGTACTCGTGGCGAGGGAGACGGCAGATCTTAGGCATCACCTCCATCAGGGTCTTCACATACTGCATGATGGTGCCCTGGAGCTGAGGGGGGTTAACAACATACTGCATGATGGTGCCCTGGAGCTGAGGGGGGGGGGGGTAACAACATACTGCATGATGGTGCCCTGGAGTTGAGGGGGGGGGGTTAACAACATACTGCATGATGGTGCCCTGGAGCTGAGGGGGGGGGGGGTTAACAACATACTGCATGATGGTGCCCTGGAGCTGAGGGGGGGGTAATAACATACTGCATGATGGTGCCCTGGAGTTGAGGGGGGGGGGTTAATAACATACTGCATGATGGTGCCCTGGAGCTGAGGGGGGTTAATAACATACTGCATGATGGTGCCCTGGAGCTGAGGGGGGTTAATAACATACTGCATGATGGTGCCCTGGAGCTGAGGGGGGGGGGTTAATAACATATTGCATGATGGTGCCCTGGAGCTGAGGGGGGTAATAACATACTGCATGATGGTGCCCTGGAGCTGAGGGGGGGGGGGTTAATAACATACTGCATGATGGTGCCCTGGAGCTGAGGGGGGGGGGGGTAATAACATACTGCATGATGGTGCCCTGGAGCTGAGGGGGTTAATAACATACTGCATGATGGTGCCCTGGAGCTGGGGGGTTAATAACATACTGCATGATGGTGCCCTGGAGCTGGGGGGGGTTAATAACATACTGCATGATGGTGCCCTGGAGCTAGGGGGGTTAATAACATACTGCATGATGGTGCCCTGGAGCTGAGGGGGTTAATAACATACTGCATGATGGTGCCCTGGAGCTGGGTGGGGGGGCTTAATAACATACTGCATGATGGTGCCCTGGAGCTGGGGGGTGGGGGGGTTAATAACATACTGCATGATGGTGCCCTGGAGCTGGGGGGGTTAATAACATACTGCATGATGGTGCCCTGGAGCTGAGGGGGTTAATAACATACTGCATGATGGTGCCCTGGAGCTGAAGGGGGGTTAATAACATACTGCATGATGGTGCCCTGGAGCTGGGGGGTTGATGACATACTGCATGATGGTGCCCTGGAGCTGAGGGGGGTTAATAACATACTGCATGATGGTGCCCTGGAGCTGAGGGGGGGGGGGGTAATAACATACTGCATGATGGTGCCCTGGAGCCGAGGGGGGGGGGGGTAATAACATACTGCATGATGGTGCCCTGGAGCTGAGGGGGGGGGCATGATGGTGCCCTGGAGCTGAGGGGGGTTAACAACATACTGCATGATGGTGCCCTGGAGCTGGGGGGGGTTAACAACACACTGCATGATGGTGCCCTGGAGCTGAGGGGGGGGTTAATAACATACTGCCCTGGAGCTGAGGGCACCATCCACTCTCCATTCCTCCTCTCTCCTTCTCCCCATTCCTCCCTCCCTCTCTCCATTCCTCCTCCCTCCCTCCCTCTCTCCCATTCCTCCTCCCTCCCTCCCTCTCTCCATTCCTCCTCCCTCCCTCCCTCTCTCTCCCCCCATTCCTCCCTCCCTCCCTCTCTCCATTCCTCCTCCCTCCCTCTCCATTCCTCCTCCCTCCCTCTCCATTCCTCCTCCCTCCCTCTCCATTCCTCCTCCCTCCCTCTCCATTCCTCCTCCCTCCCTCTCCATTCCTCCTCCTCCCTCTCTCCACTCTCATTCCTCCTCCCTCCCTCTCTCAATTCCTCCTCCCTCCCTCCTCAATTCCTCCTCCCTCCCTCTCTCAATTCCTCCTCCCTCCCTCTCAATTCCTCCTCCCTCCACTCTGCAAGGTGGTGCCCTGGAGCTGAGGGGGGGGGGGGGGGGTTAATAACATACTGCATGATGGTGCCCTGGAGCTGAGGGGGGGGTTAATAACATACTGCCCTGGAGCTGAGGGGGGTTAATAACATACTGCCCTGGAGCTGAGGGCACCATCCACTCTCCATTCCTCCTCTCTCCTTCTCCCCATTCCTCCCTCCCTCTCTCCATTCCTCCTCCCTCCCTCCCTCTCCATTCCTCCTCCCTCCCTCTCCATTCCTCCTCCTCCCCCTCTCCATTCCTCCTCCCTCCCTCTCTCTCTCTCAATTCCTCCTCCCTCCCTCTCTCCACTCTCCATTCCTCCTCCCTCCCTCTCTCCACTCTCCATTCCTCCTCCCTCCTCTCCACTCTCCATTCCTCCTCCCTCCCTCTCTCCCTCCCTCTCTCCATTCCTCCAATCCTCCTCCCTCCCTCTCTCCATTCCTCCTCCTTCCCTCTCTCCATTCCTCCTCCTTCCCTCCCTCCCTCCATTCCTCCTCCCTCCCTCCCTCCATTCCTCCTCCCTCCCTCCCTCCCCATTCCTCCTCCCTCACCCTCACTGCCCATTCCTCCTCCCTCCAATCTCCCTTCCACCCTCACTCTCCATCCCCCTCTCGCCCACTTACCCTCCACCCCCTCACTCATCCCATCCCTTCTCCTTGCTCACCAGGCTCTTGACCACTTTGAGCAGTTCCTCCATGACCACAGCGATGCCCTGGTACCCCAGCAGACGACACATGGCCTTGATGTGAGGAGGACCAACAAAGTGTCTGTAGAAACCAAAGATACTGCTGTACGCCAGGTTCAGAGCCTGTAGAGAGGTAGAGGGAGACAGGAAGTTAAGGGCCTGTAGAAACCAAAGATACTGCTGTATGCCAGGTTCAGAGCCTGTAGAGAGGTAGAGGGAGACAGGAAGTTAAGAGCCTGTAGAGAGGTAGAGGGAGACAGGAAGTTAAGGGCCTGTAGAGAGGGGAGAGGGAAACAGGAAGTTAAGGGCCTGTAGAAACCAAAGATACTGATGTACCCCAGGTTCAGAGACTGTAGAGAGGGGAGAGGGAGACGGGAAGTTAAGGGCCTGTAGAGAGGGAAGAGGTAGAGGGAGACAGGAAGTTAAGAGCCTGTAGAGAGGTAGAGGGAGACAGGAAGTTAAGGGCCTGTAGAGAGGGGAGAGGGAAACAGGAAGTTAAGGGCCTGTAGAAACCAAAGATACTGATGTACCCCAGGTTCAGAGACTGTAGAGAGGGGAGAGGGAGACAGGAAGTTAAGGGCCTGTAGAGAGGGAAGAGGTAGAGGGAGACAGGAAGTTAAGGGCCTGTAGAGAGGGGAGAGGTTGAGGGAGACAGGAAGTTAAGGGCCTGTAGAGAGGGGAGAGGTGGAGGGAGATAGGAAGTTAAGGGCCTGTAGAGAGGGGAGAGGTAGAGGGAGACAGGAAGTTAAGGGCCTGTAGAAACCAAAGATACTGCTGTACCCCAGGTTCAGAGCCTGAAGAGGGTGGAGAGAGGGAGACAGAGGGATAGAAAAGAGAGCGAGAGAGAGGGAAACAGGGAGAAAGAGAGATTTTCCCCTACAATATTCACTTTCTTGCTCCCTCCCTGTCTGTTAGCTCCGAGTTGCTGTTGCTGTAATCGCTCAGTGGTGATGCTCAGAACTGGAGGAGAAGTGTCCCACTCCACTGTAGGGGACTTGACTCTGGACTCTGACTCTGTTTTACAAATCTTTCATTGAGAGTATTTTAACTTGTTGTATTGTTTGTTAGTTTGGTAATGCATATGTCAGCCAGAGAAATATGCTGAGAAGGATTATCACCACAGCAAGCAAGGTACTTGGAGTCAAACAGACAGGCCTGGATGAGATCTTTCAGGTCAGGGCCCTCCCCAAGGTACTGGGAGTCAAACAGACAGGCCTGGATGAGATCTTTCAGGTCAGGGCCCTCCCCAAGGTACTGGGAGTCAAACAGACAGGCCTGGATGAGATCTTTAAGGTCAGGACCTTCCCCAAGGTACAGTGCCTTGCGAGAGTATTCGGCCCCCTTGAACTTTGCAACCTTTTGCCACATTTCAGGCTTCAAACATAAAGATATAAAACTGTATTTTTTTGTGAAGAATCAACAACAAGTGGGACACAATCATGAAGTGGAACGACATTTATTGGATATTTCAAACTTTTTTAACAAATCAAAAACTGAAAAATTGGGCGTGCAAAATTATTCAGCCCCTTTACTTTCAGTGCAGCAAACTCTCTCCAGAAGTTCAGTGAGGATCTCTGAATGATCCAATGTTGACCTAAATGACTAATGACGATACATACAATCCACCTGTGTGTAATCAAGTCTCCGTATAAATACACCTGCACTGTGATAGTCTCAGAGGTCCGTTAAAAGCGCAGAGAGCATCATGAAGAACAAGGAACACACCAGGCAGGTCCGAGTTACTGTTGTGAAGAAGTTTAAAGCCGGATTTGGATACAAAAAGATTTCCCAAGCTTTAAACATCCCAAGGAGCACTGTGCAAGCGATAATATTGAAATGTAAGGAGTATCAGATCTGGCCTTTATGGAAGAGTGGCAAGAAGAAAGCCATTTCTTAAAGATATCCATAAAAAGTGTTGTTTAAAGTTTGCCACAAGCCACCTGGGAGACACACCAAACATGTGGAAGAAGGTGCTCTGGTCAGATGAAACCAAAATGTAACTTTTTGGCAACAATGCAAAATGTTATGTTTGGCGTAAAAGCAACACAACTCATCACCCTGAACACACCATCCCCACTGTCAAACATGGTGGTGGCAGCAGCATCATGGTTTGGGCCTGTTTTTCTTCAGCAGGGACAGGGAAGATGGTTCAAATTGATGGGAAGATGGATGGAGCCAAATACAGGACCATTCTGGAAGAAAACCTGATGGAGTCTGCAAAAGACCTGAGACTGGGACGGAGATTTGTCTTCCAACAAGACAATGATCCAAAACATAAAGCAAAATCTACAATGGAATGGTTCAAAAATAAACATATCCAGGTGTTAGAATGGCCAAGTCAAAGTCCAGACCTGAATCCAATCGAGAATCTGTGGAAAGAACTGAAAACTGCTGTTCACAAATGCTCTCCATCCAACCTCACTGAGCTCGAGCTGTTTTGCAAGGAGGAATGGGAAAAAATTTCAGTCTCTCGATGTGCAAAACTGATAGAGACATACCCCAAGCGACTTACAGCTGTAATCGCAGCAAAAGGTGGCGCTACAAAGTATTAACTTAAGGGGGCTGAATAATTTTGCACGCCCAATTTTTCCATTTTTGATTTGTTTAAAAAGTTTGAAATATCCAATAAATGTCCTTCCACTTCATGATTGTGTCCCACTTGTTGATTCTTCACAAAAAAATACCGTTTTATATCTTTATGTTTGAAGCCTGAAATGTGGCAAAAGGTCTCAAAGTTCAAGGGGGCCGAATACTTTCGCAAGGCACTGTATTTGGAGTCAAACAGACAGGCCTGGATGAGATCTTTAAGGTCAGGGCCCTCCCCAAGGTACTTGGAGTCAAACAGACAGGCCTGGATGAGATCTTTAAGGTCAGGGCCCTCCACAAGGTACTTGGAGTCAAACAGACAGTTTTCCGTACAGGTACTGGGCCTGGTTAGGGTTATACTGACCTTTGACCCGTACAGGTACTGGGGCTGGGTAGGGTTATACTGACCTTTGACCCGTACAGGTACTGGGGCTGGTTAGGGTTATACTGACCTTTGACCCGTACAGGTACTGGGGCTGGGTAGGGTTATACTGACCTTTGACCCATACAGGTACTGGGGCTGGGTAGGGTTATACTGACCTTTGACCCATACAGGTACTGGGGCTGGGTAGGGTTGTACTGACCTTTGACCCATACTGGGGCTGGGTAGGGTTATACTGACCTTTGACCCGTACAGGTACTGGGGCTGGTTAGGGTTATACTGACCTTTGACCTGTACAGGTACTGGGGCTGGGTAGGGTTATACTGACCTTTGACCCATACAGGTACTGGGGCTGGTTAGGGTTATACTGACCTTTGACCTGTACAGGTACTGGGGCTGGGTAGGGTTATACTGACCTTTGACCCATACAGGTACTGGGGCTGGGTAGGGTTGTACTGACCTTTGACCCATACAGGTACTGGGGCTGGGTAGGGTTATACTGACCTTTGACCCATACAGGTACTGGGGCTGGGCGTTGGGTGGCTTGTCCCTCTGGAACTCCTGAGAGAAGGGTAGGACCGTGCGGACAAACCTAGAGAGGAAGAGAGAGATTGGATATTAATAATTAATATTTTTCCATTAACCACAGAGAGCCCTCACAACGTCAGGGAGAGAGACAGGAATACATTTCATAATGGTGATTAAGAACTTAAAACAAGTCCACCTGGTTTCTACCCCCATCCTCTCTCTCCCCCATCAGGGATACACCTGGTTTCTACCCCCCCTCCCTCTCTCTCTCTCCCCCATCAGGGATCCACCTGGTTTCTACCCCTCCTATCTCTCCCCCACCAGGGATACACCTGGTTTCTACCCCCCTCCCTCTCTCTCTCTCCCCCATCAGGGATCCACCTGGTTTCTACCCCCCATCCTCTCTCTCCCCATCAGGGATACACCTGGTTTCTACCCCCTCCCTCTCTCTCTCTCCCCCATCAGGGATCTACCTGGTTTCTACCCCCTATCTCTCCCCCACCAGGGATCCGCCTGGTTTCTACCCCCCCTCTCTCCCCCACCAGGGATCCACCTGGTTTCTACCCCCTCTCTCTCTCCCCCCACCAGGGATCCACCTGGTTTCTACCCCCTCTCTCTCCCCCATTAGGGATCCACCTGGTTTCTACCCCCTCTCTCTCCCCATCAGGGATCCACCTGGTTTCTACCCCCTCCTCTCTCTCCCCCATCAGGGATCCAGCTGGTTTCTACCCCTCCTCTCTCTCCCCTCATCAGGGATCCAGCTGGTTTCTACCCCCTCCCTCTCTCTCCCCCATCAGGGATCCAGCTGGTTTCTACCCCTCTCTCTCTCCCCCATCAGGGATCCACCTGGTTTCTACCCCCCTCTCTCCCCCATCAGGGATCCACCTGGTTTCTACCCCCTCTCTCTCCCCCATCAGGGATCCACCTGGTTTCTACCCCTCCTCTCTCTCCCCCATCAGGGATCCACCTGGTTTCTACCCCCCTCTCTCCCCCATCAGGGATCCACCTGGTTTCTACCCCTCCTCTCTCCCCCATCAGGGATCCACCTGGTTTCTACCCCCTCTCTCTCCCCCATCAGGGATCCACCTGGTTTCTACCCCCTCTCTCTCCCCCATCAGGGATCCACCTGGTTTCTACCGCCCCCCCTCTCTCTCCCCATCAGGGATCCACCTGGTTTCTACCCCCTCTCTCTCCCCATCAGGGATCCACCTGGTTTCTACCCCCTCTCTCTCCCCCATCAGGGATCCACCTGGTTTCTACCCCCCTCTCTCTCCCCATCAGGGATCCACCTGGTTTCTACCCCCTCTCTCTCCCCCATCAGGGATCCACCTGGTTTCTACCCCCTCTCTCTCCCCCCCATCAGGGATCCACCTGGTTTCTACCCCCTCCTCTCTCTCCCCCATCAGGGATCCAGCTGGTTTCTACCCCTCCCTCTCTCTCCCCATCAGGGATCCACCTGGTTTCTACCTCCCCCTCTCTCCCCCATCAGGGATCCACCTGGTTTCTACCCCCCTCTCTCTCCCCATCAGGGATCCACCTGGTTTCTACCCCCTCCTCTCTCTCCCCATCAGGGATCCACCTGGTTTCTACCCCCCCTCTCTCTCCCCCATCAGGGATCCAGCTGGTTGTATGTGGTTGTGTAGTATTAGTTGTGTGTGGTTATGTAGTATTAGTTGTGTGTAGTTGTAGCAGTAGTTGTAGCAGTAGTTGTGTGTAGTTGTAGCAGTAGTTGTGTGTAGTTGTAGCAGTAGTTGTGTGTAGTTGTAGCAGTAGTTGTGTCTAGTTGTGTTACCTGTTAGTAGATCCCTTGTAGCAGTAGTTGTGTCTAGTTGTAGCAGTAGTTGTGTGTAGTTGTAGCAGTAGTTGTGTGTTACCTGTTAGTAGATCCGTTGTAGCAGTAGTTGGGGAGGAAATCGTAGTTGAGTTCCCAGAAGACATGGAGTGTGATGCGTCCGTAGGGGGCGGAGACATTGTGATTGGCCTCCCGGAACATGGCGTCCATACTGTCCAGCGTCAGGAACTTAGACAGCAGCTTGTGGGTCATACGGTTGATGTTCATCAGACCTTCTAGTTCCTGTTACAAGGAGGAGGAGAAGACAGCTTGTGGGTCATACGGATGATGTCCAATCAGACCTTCTCGTTCCTGTTACACAGTGGACAGTCAATAAATAACACAGACACACTTAAAGCAGGTCGTACCACGATGGATGTGAGGTCCTCGCTCTCAAAGCGGTTGATGGCCAGCTCCAGAGACTTGTAGAGAGCAGCAGACACTCTCTGGGTGATCAGACGGTTCAGGTCTATGGAACGACCCAGCAGCTAGAGAGAGGAGAGGAACCGACATGACAGACAGACACAACCCAGGTAGGGGACTGTTAGGGAAAGAAACGTCCTCTTACTGTCAACTGCGTTACATTTTCAGCAAACTTAACAGGTGTAAATATTTGTATGAACATAACAAGATTCAACAACTGAGACCTAAATTGAACAAGTTCCACAGACATGTGACTAACAGAAATTGAATAATGTGTCCCTGAACAAAGGGGGGGTCAAAATCAAAAGTAACAGTCAGTATCTGGTGTGGCCACCAGCTGCATTAAGTACTGCAGTGCATCTCCTCCTCATGGACTGCACCAGATTTGCCAGTTCTTGCTGTGAGATGTTACCCCACTCTTCCACCAAGGCACCTGCAAGTTTCCAGACATTTCTGGGGGGATTGGCCCTAGTCCTCACCCTCCGATCCAACAGGTCCCAGACGTGCTCAATGGGATTGTGATCCGAGCTCTTCGCTGGCCACGGCAGAACTGACATTCCTGTCTTGCAGGAAATCATGAACAGAACGAGCAGTATGGCTGGTGATATTGTCATGCTGGAGGGTCATGTCAGGATGAGCCTGCAGGAAGGGTACCACATGAGGGAGGAGGATGTCTTCCCTGTAACGCACAGAGTTGAGACTGCCTGCAATGACACACCGCCCCAGACCATGACGGACCCTCCACCTCCAAATCGATCCCGCTCCAGAGTACAGGCCTCGGTGTAATGCTCATAGGCGACGTTGTTGCCGGTGATGTCTGGTGAGGACCTGCCTTACAACAGGCCTACAAGCCCTCAGTCCAGCCTCTCTCAGCCTATTGAGGACAGTCTGAGCACTGATGGAGGGATTATGCGTTCCTGGTGTAACTCAGCAGTTGTTGTTGCCATCCTGTACCTGGTCCCGCAGGTGTGATGTTCAGATGTACTGAATCTGTGCAGGTGTTGTTACACGTGGTCTGCCACTGCGAGGAAGATCAGCTGTCCTTCTTGTCTCCCTGTCATAAGCGTCTCACAGTACGGACATTGTAATTTATTGCCCTGGCCACATCTGCAGTCCTCATGCCTCCTTGCAGCATGCCTAAGACACGTTCACGCAGATGAGCAGGGACCCTGGGCATCTTTATTTTGGTGTTTTTCAGAGTCAGTAGAAAAGCCTCTTTAGTGTCCTAAGTTTTCATAACTGTGACCTTAATTGCCTACCATCTGTAAGCTGTTAGTGTCTTAATGACCGTTCCACAGGTGCATTAATTGTTTATGTATGTATTTATTTATTATTGATTTATTTATTTGCAGAGAATGCCAGAAGAAGAATCATTGAATTACCACAGTGAAGGGTCTCGTAGTGGTTAGGGTTAGGGGTCAGGGGTCACCTGTACATGGCGTTGTTTCAGCAGGGTCTCATAGCGGTTGCAGAGTTAGGGGTCAGAGGGTTACCTGTACATGGCGTTGTTTCAGCAGGGTCTCGTAGCGGTTGCAGGGTTAGGGGTCAGGGGTCACCTGTACATGGCGTTGTTTCAGCAGGGTCTCGTAGCGGTTGGAGGGTTAGGGGTCAGGGGTCACCTGTACATGGCGTTGTTTCAGCAGGGTCTCGTAGCGGTTGCAGGGTTAGGGGTCAGGGGTCAGAGGGTTACCTGTACATGGCGTTGTTTCAGCAGGGTCTCGTAGCGGTTGGACGCAGGCCAGGGGATGTTGGCTCCCTGGTTCTTACAGTCCGCTCTCAGACGCTTGTCCAGCAACAGACTGAGGAAGGAAGCAAGCTTTTATCTGACACGTTCAGAGTCTCCAGAAAATTAACATTCGCCACTCGCCAAATGGCGGGTAAGAATGTCTATTTTATAGAAACTTTACAAAGAGCTCATCAATTGTGTTTGTTTTTTAGTTTCCGGCCCAAACATTTTCAATAACAATGTAAGAAGATCTACCTGACAAGTGTCTGGTGGACTAAACAGTTAGAGGCCCTTACTTGTCTCTGAGCGATTCAAGTGTTTTCACTTGTTTTTCAACAGTTGATACTAGAGGTCGACAGACTAATCGGCCGATTTCAAGTTTTCATAACAATCGGTAATCAGCCTTTTTGGACGCCGATTATGGCTGATTACATTGCTCCACGAGGAGACTGCGTGGCAGGCTGACTACCTGTTACTCCATGAGGAGACTGCGTGGCAGGCTGACCACCTGTTACTCCATGAGGAGACTGCGTGGCAGGCTGACTACCTGTTACTCCATGAGGAGACTGTGTGGCAGGCTGACTACCTGTTACTCCATGAGGAGACTGCGTGGCAGGCTGACTACCTGTTACTCCATGAGGAGACTGCGTGGCAGGCTGACTACCTGTTACTCCATGAGGAGACTGAGTGGCAGGCTGACTACCTGTTACTCCATGAGGAGACTGAGTGGCAGGCTGACTACCTGTTACTCCATGAGGAGACTGAGTGGCAGGCTGACTACCTGTTACTCCATGAGGAGACTGAGTGGCAGGCTGACTACCTGTTACTCCATGAGGAGACTGCGTGGCAGGCTGACTACCTGTTATGTTACTCCATGAGGAGACTGCGTGGCAGGCTGACTACCTGTTACTCCATGAGGAGACTGAGTGGCAGGCTGACTACCTGTTACTCCATGAGGAGACTGAGTGGCAGGCTGACTACCTGTTACTCCATGAGGAGACTGAGTGGCAGGCTGACTACCTGTTACTCCATGAGGAGACTGAGTGGCAGGCTGACTACCTGTTACTCCATGAGGAGACTGAGTGGCAGGCTGACTACCTGTTACTCCATGAGGAGACTGAGTGGCAGGCTGACCACCTGTTACTCCATGAGGAGACTGCGTGGCAGGCTGACCACCTGTTACTCCATGAGGAGACTGAGTGGCAGGCTGACTACCTGTTACTCCATGAGGAGACTGAGTGGCAGGCTGACTACCTGTTACTCCATGAGGAGACTGAGTGGCAGGCTGACTACCTGTTACTCCATGAGGAGACTGCGTGGCAGGCTGACTACCTGTTACTCCATGAGGAGACTGAGTGGCAGGCTGACTACCTGTTACTCCATGAGGAGACTGAGTGGCAGGCTGACTACCTGTTACTCCATGAGGAGACTGCGTGGCAGGCTGACCACCTGTTACTCCATGAGGAGACTGAGTGGCAGGCTGACTACCTGTTACTCCATGAGGAGACTGCGTGGCAGGCTGACTACCTGTTATGTTACTCCATGAGGAGACTGCGTGGCAGGCTGACTACCTGTTACTCCATGAGGAGACTGAGTGGCAGGCTGACTACCTGTTACTCCATGAGGAGACTGCGTGGCAGGCTGACTACCTGTTATGTTACTCCATGAGGAGACTGCGTGGCAGGCTGACTACCTGTTACTCCATGAGGAGACTGAGTGGCAGGCTGACTACCTGTTACTCCATGAGGAGACTGAGTGGCAGGCTGACTACCTGTTACTCCATGAGGAGACTGAGTGGCAGGCTGACTACCTGTTACTCCATGAGGAGACTGAGTGGCAGGCTGACTACCTGTTACTCCATGAGGAGACTGCGTGGCAGGCTGACTACCTGTTACTCCATGAGGAGACTGAGTGGCAGGCTGACTACCTGTTACTCCATGAGGAGACTGAGTGGCAGGCTGACCACCTGTTACTCCATGAGGAGACTGAGTGGCAGGCTGACCACCTGTTACTCCATGAGGAGACTGCGTGGCAGGCTGACTACCTGTTACTCCATGAGGAGACTGAGTGGCAGGCTGACTACCTGTTACTCCATGAGGAGACTGAGTGGCAGGCTGACTACCTGTTACTCCATGAGGAGACTGCGTGGCAGGCTGACTACCTGTTACTCCATGAGGAGACTGAGTGGCAGGCTGACTACCTGTTACTCCAAGAGGAGACTGCGTGGCAGGCTGACTACCTGTTACTCCATGAGGAGACTGAGTGGCAGGCTGACCACCTGTTACTCCACGAGGAGACTGAGTGGCAGGCTGACTACCTGTTACTCCATGAGGAGACTGAGTGGCAGGCTGACTACCTGTTACTCCATGAGGAGACTGAGTGGCAGGCTGACTACCTGTTACTCCATGAGGAGACTGCGTGGCAGGCTGACTACCTGTTACTCCATGAGGAGACTGAGTGGCAGGCTGACTACCTGTTACTCCATGAGGAGACTGAGTGGCAGGCTGACTACCTGTTACTCCATGAGGAGACTGCGTGGCAGGCTGACTACCTGTTACTCCATGAGGAGACTGAGTGGCAGGCTGACTACCTGTTACTCCATGAGGAGACTGCGTGGCAGGCTGACTACCTGTTACTCCATGAGGAGACTGAGTGGCAGGCTGACTACCTGTTACTCCACGAGGAGACTGAGTGGCAGGCTGACTACCTGTTACTCCATGAGGAGACTGCGTGGCAGGCTGACTACCTGTTACTCCATGAGGAGACTGAGTGGCAGGCTGACTACCTGTTACTCCATGAGGAGACTGCGTGGCAGGCTGACTACCTGTTACTCCATGAGGAGACTGAGTGGCAGGCTGACCACCTGTTATGAGAGTTCAGCAAGGAGCCAAGGTAGGTTGCTAGCTAGCATTAAACTTATCTTATAAAAAACAATCGATCTTAACATAATCACTAGTTAACTCCACATGGTTGATGATATTACTAGGTTAACTAGCTTGTCCTGCGTTGCATATAAACAATGAGGTGCCTGTTAATTTATCATCCAATCACAGCCTAGGAATCACAGCCTACGAATCACAGCCAACTTCATCAAAAGCGCAATCGTTGTGCGAATGTACCTAACCAATGACTTTCTTAAAATCAATACACAGAAGTATATATTTTTTAAACCTGCATATTTAGCTAAAAGAAATCCAGGTTAGCAGGCAATATTAACCAGGTGAAATTGTGTCACTTCTTTTGCGTTCATTGCACGCAGAGTCAGGGTATATGCAACAGTTTGGGCCGCCTGGCTCATTGCGAACTAATTTTCCAGAATTGTACATAATTATGACATAATATTGAAGGTTGTACAATGTAACAGCAACATTTAGACTGACTGAAAGAATAAACGTTTTGTTTTCAAAAGGATAGTTTCTGGATTTTACCATATTAATGACCAAAGGCTCCTATTTCTGTATTTATTATGTTATAAATAAGTCTATGATTTGATATTTGATAGAGCAGTCTGACTGAGCGGTGGTAGACAGCAGCAGGCTTGTAAGCATTCATTCAAACTTTACTGCGTTTGCCAGCAGCTCTTAGCAATGCTTGAGGCACAGCGCTGTTTATGACTTCAAGCCTATCAACTCCAGAGATTACACTGGCAATACTAAAGTACCTATTAGAACATCCAATAGTCAAAGGTATATGAAATACAAATGGTATAGAGAGAAATAGTCCTATTATAACTACAACCTAAAACTTCTTACCTGGGAATATTGAACCATCAGCTTTCATATGTTCTGAGCAAGGAACTGAAACTTTAGCTTTCTTACATAGCACATATTGCACTTTTACTTTCTTCTCCGACAATTTAAAAATTGAACATGTTTCATTATTTATTTATGTATTATATTACGTTAAAATAAAAGTGTTCATTGTTCATTCAGTATTGTTGTAATTATCATTATTACAAATATATTTTTAAAAAATCAGCCGATTAATCAGTATCGGCTTTTTTTGGTCCTCCAATAAACGGTATCAGCGTTGAAAAATCATAATTCGTCGACCTCTAGTATTTAGGTCACTAGTCGACCTCTAGTATTTAGGTCACTAGTCGACCTCTAGTATTTAGGTCACTAGTCGACCTCTGGTATTTAGGTCACTAGTCGACCTCTAGTATTTAGGTCACTAGTCGACCTCTGGTATTTAGGTCACTAGTCGACCTCTAGTATTTAGGTCACTAGTCGACCTCTGGTATTTAGGTCACTAGTCGGCCTCTGGTATTTAGGTCACTAGTCGACCTCTGGTATTTAGGTCACTAGTCGGCCTCTGGTATTTAGGTCACTAGTCGGCCTCTGGTATTTAGGTCACTAGTCGACCTCTGGTATTTAGGTCACTAGTCGACCTCTAGTATTTAGGTCACTAGTCGACCTCTAGTATTTAGGTCACTAGTCGACCTCTAGTATTTAGGTCACTAGTCGACCTCTAGTATTTAGGTCACTAGTCGACCTCTAGTATTTAGGTCACTAGTCGACCTCTTGTATTTAGGTCACTAGTCGACCTCTAGTATTTAGGTCACTAGTCGACCTCTAGTATTTAGGTCACTAGTCGACCTCTAGTATTTAGGTCACTAGTATTTAGGTCACTAGTCGACCTCTAGTATTTAGGTCACTAGTCGACCTCTAGTATTTAGGTCACTAGTCGACCTCTAGTATTTAGGTCACTAGTCGACCTCTAGTATTTAGGTCACTAGTATTTAGGTCACTAGTCGAACTCTAGTATTTAGGTCACTAGTCGACCTCTAGTATTTAGGTCACTAGTCGACCTCTAGTATTTAGGTCACTAGTCGACCTTAGTATTTAGGTCACTAGTCGACCTCTAGTATTTAGGTCACTAGTCGACCTCTGGTATTTAGGTCACTAGTCGAAAAAATCTGGTATTTAGGTCACTAGTCGACCTCTGGTATTTAGGTCACTAGTCGGCCTCTGGTATTTAGGTCACTAGTCGACCTCTGGTATTTAGGTCACTAGTCGGCCTCTGGTATTTAGGTCACTAGTCGGCCTCTGGTATTTAGGTCACTAGTCGACCTCTAGTATTTAGGTCACTAGTCGACCTCTAGTATTTAGGTCACTAGTCGACCTCTAGTATTTAGGTCACTAGTCGACCTCTAGTATTTAGGTCACTAGTCGACCTCTAGTATTTAGGTCACTAGTCGACCTCTAGTATTTAGGTCACTAGTCACCTCTAGTATTTAGGTCACTAGTCGACCTCTAGTATTTAGGTCACTAGTCGACCTCTAGTATTTAGGTCACTAGTCGACCTCTAGTATTTAGGTCACTAGTCGACCTCTAGTATTTAGGTCACTAGTCGACCTCTAGTATTTAGGTCACTAGTCGACCTCTAGTATTTAGGTCACTAGTCGACCTCTAGTATTTAGGTCACTAGTCGACCTCTAGTATTTAGGTCACTAGTATTTAGGTCACTAGTCGACCTCTAGTATTTAGGTCACTAGTCGACCTCTAGTATTTAGGTCACTAGTCGACCTCTTGTATTTAGGTCACTAGTCGACCTCTTGTATTTAGGTCACTAGTCGACCTCTAGTATTTAGGTCACTAGTCGACCTCTTGTATTTAGGTCACTAGTCGACCTCTAGTATTTAGGTCACTAGTCGACCTCTAGTATTTAGGTCACTAGTCGACCTCTAGTATTTAGGTCACTAGTATTTAGGTCACTAGTCGACCTCTAGTATTTAGGTCACTAGTCGACCTCTAGTATTTAGGTCACTAGTCGACCTCTAGTATTTAGGTCACTAGTATTTAGGTCACTAGTCGACCTCTAGTATTTAGGTCACTAGTCGACCTCTAGTATTTAGGTCACTAGTCGACCTCTAGTATTTAGGTCACTAGTCGACTCTAGTATTTAGGTCACTAGTCGACCTCTAGTATTTAGGTCACTAGTCGACCTCTAGTATTTAGGTCACTAGTCGACCTCTAGTATTTAGGTCACTAGTCGACCTCTAGTATTTAGGTCACTAGTCGACCTCTAGTATTTAGGTCACTAGTCGACCTCTAGTATTTAGGTCACTAGTCGACCTCTAGTATTTAGGTCACTAGTATTTAGGTCACTAGTCGACCTCTAGTATTTAGGTCACTAGTCGACCTCTAGTATTTAGGTCACTAGTCGACCTCTTGTATTTAGGTCACTAGTCGACCTCTTGTATTTAGGTCACTAGTCGACCTCTAGTATTTAGGTCACTAGTCGACCTCTAGTATTTAGGTCACTAGTCGACCTCTAGTATTTAGGTCACTAGTCGACCTCTAGTATTTAGGTCACTAGTCGACCTCTAGTATTTAGGTCACTAGTCGACCTCTAGTATTTAGGTCACTAGTCGACCTCTAGTATTTAGGTCACTAGTCGACCTCTAGTATTTAGGTCACTAGTCGACCTCTAGTATTTAGGTCACTAGTCGACCTCTAGTATTTAGGTCACTAGTATTTAGGTCACTAGTCGACCTCTAGTATTTAGGTCACTAGTATTTAGGTCACTAGTCGACCTCTAGTATTTAGGTCACTAGTCGACCTCTAGTATTTAGGTCACTAGTCGACCTCTAGTATTTAGGTCACTAGTCGACCTCTAGTATTTAGGTCACTAGTATTTAGGTCACTAGTCGACCTCTAGTATTTAGGTCACTAGTATTTAGGTCACTAGTCGACCTCTAGTATTTAGGTCACTAGTCGACCTCTAGTATTTAGGTCACTAGTCGACCTCTAGTATTTAGGTCACTAGTCGACCTCTAGTATTTAGGTCACTAGTCGACCTCTAGTATTTAGGTCACTAGTATTTAGGTCACTAGTCGACCTCTAGTATTTAGGTCACTAGTATTTAGGTCACTAGTCGACCTCTGGTATTTAGGTCACTAGTATTTAGGTCACTAGTCGGCCTCTGGTATTTAGGTCACTAGTCGGCCTCTGGTATTTAGGTCACTAGTCGGCCTCTGGTATTTAGGTCACTAGTCGGCCTCTGGTATTTAGGTCACTAGTCGACCCCTGGTATTTAGGTCACTAGTCGACCCCTGGTATTTAGGTCACTAGTCGACCCCTGGTATTTAGGTCACTAGTCGACCCCTGGTATTTAGGTCACTAGTCGACCCCTGGTATTTAGGTCACTAGTCGACCCCTGGTATTTAGGTCACTAGTCGACCCCTGGTATTTAGGTCACTAGTCGACCCTGGTATTTAGGTCACTAGTCGACCTCTGGTATTTAGGTCACTAGTCGACCCCTGGTATTTAGGTCACTAGTCGACCCTGGTATTTAGGTCACTAGTCGACCCTGGTATTTAGGTCACTAGTCGACCCCTGGTATTTAGGTCACTAGTCGACCCCTGGTATTTAGGTCACTAGTCGACCGCTGGTATTTAGGTCACTAGTCGACCCCTGGTATTTAGGTCACTAGTCGGCCCCTGGTATTTAGGTCACTAGTCGGCCCCTGGTATTTAGGTCACTAGTCGGCCCCTGGTATTTAGGTCACTAGTCGGTCACTAGTCCCCTGGTATTTAGGTCACTAGTCGGCCCCTGGTATTTAGGTCACTAGTCGTCCCCTGGTATTTAGGTCACTAGTCGGCCCCTGGTATTTCGGTCACTAGTCGGCCCCTGGTATTTCGGTCACTAGTCGGCCCCTGGTATTTCGGTCACTAGTCGGCCCCTGGTATTTCGGTCACTAGTCGGCCCCTGGTATTTCGGTCACTAGTCGGCCCCTGGTATTTAGGTCACTAGTCGGCCCCTGGTATTTAGGTCACTAGTCGGCCCCTGGTATTTAGGTCACTAGTCGGCCCTGGTATTTAGGTCACTAGTCGGCCCCTGGTATTTAGGTCACTAGTCGGCCCCTGGTATTTAGGTCACTAGTCGGCCCCTGGTATTTAGGTCACTAGTCGGCCCCTGGTATTTAGGTCACTAGTCGGCCCCTGGTATTTAGGTCACTAGTCGGCCCCTGGTATTTAGGTCACTAGTCGGCCCCTGGTATTTAGGTCACTAGTCGGCCCCTGGTATTTAGGTCACTAGTCGGCCCCTGGTATTTAGGTCACTAGTCGGCCCCTGGTATTTAGGTCACTAGTCGGCCCCTGGTATTTAGGTCACTAGTCGGCCCCTGGTATTTAGGTCACTAGTCGGCCCCTGGTATTTAGGTCACTAGTCGGCCCCTGGTATTTAGGTCACTAGTCGGCCCCTGGTATTTAGGTCACTAGTCGGCCCCTGGTATTTAGGTCACTAGTCGGCCCCTGGTATTTAGGTCACTAGTCGGCCCCTGGTATTTAGGTCACTAGTCGGCCCCTGGTATTTAGGTCACTAGTCGGCCCCTGGTATTTAGGTCACTAGTCGGCCCCTGGTATTTAGGTCACTAGTCGGCCCCTGGTATTTAGGTCACTAGTCGGCCCCTGGTATTTAGGTCACTAGTCGGCCCTGGTATTTAGGTCACTAGTCGGCCCCTGGTATTTAGGTCACTAGTCGGCCCCTGGTATTTAGGTCACTAGTCGGCCCCTGGTATTTAGGTCACTAGTCGGCCCCTGGTATTTAGGTCACTAGTCGGCCCCTGGTATTTAGGTCACTAGTCGGCCCCTGGTATTTAGGTCACTAGTCGGCCCCTGGTATTTAGGTCACTAGTCGGCCCCTGGTATTTAGGTCACTAGTCGGCCCCTGGTATTTAGGTCACTAGTCGGCCCCTGGTATTTAGGTCACTAGTCGGCCCCTGGTATTTAGGTCACTAGTCGGCCCCTGGTATTTAGGTCACTAGTCGGCCCCTGGTATTTAGGTCACTAGTCGGCCCCTGGTATTTAGGTCACTAGTCGGCCCCTGGTATTTAGGTCACTAGTCGGCCCCTGGTATTTAGGTCACTAGTCGGCCCCTGGTATTTAGGTCACTAGTCGGCCCCTGGTATTTAGGTCACTAGTCGGCCCCTGGTATTTAGGTCACTAGTCGGCCCCTGGTATTTAGGTCACTAGTCGGCCCCTGGTATTTAGGTCACTAGTCGGCCCCTGGTATTTAGGTCACTAGTCGGCCCCTGGTATTTAGGTCACTAGTCGGCCCCTGGTATTTAGGTCACTAGTCGGCCCCTGGTATTTAGGTCACTAGACGGCCCCTGGTATTTAGGTCACTAGTCGGCCCCTGGTATTTAGGTCACTAGTCGGCCCCTGGTATTTAGGTCACTAGTCGGCCCCTGGTATTTAGGTCACTAGTCGGCCCCTGGTATTTAGGTCACTAGTCGGCCCCTGGTATTTAGGTCACTAGTCGACCCCTGGTATTTAGGTCACTAGTCGACCCCTGGTATTTAGGTCACTAGTCGACCCCTGGTATTTAGGTCACTAGTCGACCCCTGGTATTTAGGTCACTAGTCGGCCTCTGGTATTTAGGTCACTAGTCGACCTCTGGTATTTAGGTCACTAGTCGACCTCTGGTATTTAGGTCACTAGTCGACCTCTGGTATTTAGGTCACTAGTCGACCTCTGGTATTTAGGTCACTAGTCGACCTCTGGTATTTAGGTCACTAGTCGACCTCTGGTATTTAGGTCACTAGTCGACCTCTCGTTGATATAGTCCACGTACCTTCCAGCTAGAATCTTGTAGTAGGCAAATATCTGATCAGCCAGCTTGTAGACAAACTGATCAAAACACAGGTTGACCTGCAAGAATCAAGGAACAAAGACATTAATGATCAAGACTCATGTAGTGATGACTAGTCTAATGGTGAACTAGTTACCTCTGCTGTAGTGATAACTAGTCTAATGGTGAACTAGTTACCTCTGCTGTAGTGATGACTAGTTACCTCTGCTGTAGTGATGACTAGTCTAATGGTGAACTTTTTACCTTTGCTGTAGTGATGACTAGTTACCTCTGCTGTAGTGATGACTAGTCTAATGGTGAACTAGTTACCTCTGCTGTAGTGATGACTAGTCTAATGGTGAACTACATACCTCTGCTGTAGTGATGACTAGTCTAATGGTGAACTACATACCTCTGCTGTAGTGATGACTAGTCTAATGGTGAACTAGTTACCTCTGCTGTAGTGATGACTAGTTACCTCTGCTGTAGTGATGACTAGTCTAATGGTGAACTAGTTACCTCTGCTGTAGTGATGACTAGTCTAATGGTGAACTACATACCTCTGCTGTAGTGATGACTAGTCTAATGGTGAACTAGTTACCTCTGCTGTAGTGATGACTAGTCTAATGGTGAACTACATACCTCTGCTGTAGTGATGACTAGTCTAATGGTGAACTAGTTACCTCTGCTGTAGTGATGACTAGTCTAATGGTGAACTAGTTACCTCTGCTGTAGTGATGACTAGTCTAATGGTGAACTACATACCTCTGCTTCTATCTCATCGTAGAGGAACTGCTTCCTGAACTTGGTCAGGGCGTAGTGGGCACTGTCATTATAGAGGTCCAGAGGATACAGCACATACCTGGAGGACGAAAAATACATTTCATTTTGTAGCAATGAGAGAGGACAGGACATAGATTTTGTCAGACAACCTCTCCCTCAACGTGATCAAGACGAAGGAGATGATCATGGACTACAGGAAAAAGAGGGCAGAGCAGGCCCCCAGTCTCATCGACGGGGCTGTAGTGGAGCGGGTTGAGAGATTCAAGTTCCTTGGTGTCCACATCACCAACAAACTAGAATGGTCCAAACACACCAAGACAGTCGTGAAGAGGGCACGACAAAACCTATTCCCCCTCAGGAAACTAAAAAGATTTGGCATGGGTCCTGAGATCCTCAAAAGGTTGTACAGCTGCACCATCGAGAGCATCCTGACCTGTTGCATCACCGCCTGGTATGGCAGCTGCTCTGCCTCCGACCGCAAGGCACTACAGATGGTAGTGCAAACTGCCTGGTATGGCAACTGCTCGGCCTCCGACCGCAAGGCACTACAGATGGTAGTGCGAACTGCCTGGTATGGCAACTGCTCAGCATCTGACCGTGAGGCGCTACAGATGGTAGTGCGAACGGCCCAGTACATCACTGGGGCCAAACTTCCTGCCATCCAGGACCTTTATAATAGAATGTCAAAGACTCCAGTCACCTCAGTCATAGACTGTTCTCTCTGCTACCTCACGGCAAGCGGTACCGGAGCCCCAAGTCATAGACTGTTCTCTCTGCTACCTCACGGCAAGCGGTACCGGAGAGCCAAGTCATAGACTGTTCTCTCTGCTACCTCACGGCAAGCGGTACCGGAGAGCCAAGTCATAGACTGTTCTCTCTGCTACCTCACGGCAAGCGGTACCGGAGAGCCAAGTCATAGACTGTTCTCTCTGCTACCTCACGGCAAGCGGTACCGGAGAGCCAAGTCATAGACTGTTCTCTCTGCTACCTCACGGCAAGCGGTACCGGAGCCCCAAGTCATAGACTGTTCTCTCCGCTACCTCACGGCAAGCGGTACCGGAGCACCAAGTCAAGTCATAGACTGTTCTCTCTGCTACAGCACGGCAAGCGGTACCGGAGCACCAAGTCAAGTCATAGACTGTTCTCTCTGCTACCGCACGGCAAGAGGTACCGGAGCCCCAAGTCATAGACTGTTCTCTCTGCTACCTCACGGCAAGCGGTACCGGAGCACCAAGTCTAGGACCAAAAGGCTCCTAACAGCTTCTACCCCGAAGCCATACGACTGCTGAACATTTCATCAAATGACCACGCGGACCATTTACATTGACCCCCCCCCTTTGTCTTTACACTGCTGCTACTGACTATTTATTGTCTATGCATAGTCACTTTACCTCTACCTACATGTACAAATGACCTCGACTAACCTGTACTCCCACACATTGACTCAGTATCGGTAGCCCTTGTATATAGCCTCGTTATTTTAATTTTATTCTGTTACTTTTTATATATTTTTTACTTTAGTTTATTAAGTAAATATTTTCTTAACTCTTTCTTGAACTGCTTTGTTGGTTAAGGGCTTGTAAGTAAATATTTCACCATTTTTTAATTCATTAATTAATTTCACCTTTATTTAACCAGGTAGGCTAGTTGAGAACAAGTTCCCATTTACAACTGTGACCTGGTCAAGATAAAGCAAAGCAGTGCAGCACAAACAACAGAGTTACACATAAACAAACGTACAGTCAATAATACAAGAAGTCTATAAACAGTGTGTGCAAATGAGGTAAGATAAGGGAGGTAAGGCACTAAATAGGCCATGATGGTGAAGTAATTACAATATACCAATTAAACACTGGAGTGATAGATGTGCAGAAGATGAATGTGCAGGTAGAGATACTGGGTTGCAAAGGAGCAAGATGAATAAATAAATACAATATGAGGATGAAATGGCATATATTAGGATGAGGTAGGTGGATGGGCTATTTACAGATGGGCTATGTACAGGTGCAGTGATCTGTGAGCTGCTCTGACGGCTGATGCTTAAAGTTAGTGAGGAAGATATGAGTCTCCAGCTTCAGAGATTTTTGCAATTCGTTCCAGTCATGGGCAGCAGAGAACTGGAAGGAAAGGCAGCCAAAGGAGGAATTGGCTTTGGGGTTGACCAGTGAGATATACCTGCTGGAGCGCGTGCTACGGGTGGTTGTTGCTATGGTGACCAGTGAGCTGAGATAAGGCGGGCCTTTACCTAGCAGAGACTTGTAGATGACCTGGAGCCAGTGGGTTTGGCGACGAGTATGAAGCGAGGGCCAACCAACGAGAGCGTACAGGTTGCAGTGGTGGGTAGTATATGGGGCTTTGGTGACAAAACGGATGGCACTGTGATAGACTACATCCAGTTTGCTGAGTAGAGTGTTGGAGGCTATTTTATAGATGACATCGCGGAAGTTGAGGATCGGTAGGATGGTCAGTTTTACAAGGGTATGTTTGGCAGCATGAGTGAAGGATGCTTTGTTGCGAAATAGGAAGCTGATTGTAGATTTAATTTTGGATTGGAGATGTTTAATGTGAGTCTGGAAGGAGAGTTCATAGTCTAACCAGACACCTAGGTATTTGTAGTTGTCTACATATTCATATTCAAGTCAGAACTGTCCAGAGTAGTGATGCTGGATGTGCAGGCAGGTGCAGGCATCAATCGGTTGAATAGCATGCATTTAGTTTTACTTGCATTTAAGAGCAGTTGGAAGGAGAGTTGTGTCATGTTTTGTCATTAATTATCATGTCTTGTCCCTGTGCTTCCCCTTCTATTCGTTTCCCTCTGCTGGTCTTATTAGGTTCTTTCCCTCTTTCTATCCCTCTCTCTCCCCCTCCCTCTCTCACTCTCTCGCTCTCTCTTCTCTCTATCGTTCCGTTCCTGCTCCCAGCTGTTCCTATTCCCCTAATCAATCATTTAGTCTTCCCACACCTGTTCCCGATCCTTTTCCCTGATTAGAGTCCCTATTTCTCTCCTTGTTTTCCGTACCTGCCCTGTCGGATCCTTGTCTATATTCACCGTGCTGTGTCTATGTATTGCCCTGTCGTGTCGTGTTTCCCTCAGATGCTGCGTGGTGAGCAGGTGTCTGAGTCTGCTAGGTTCAAGTGCCTTCCCGAGGCAACCTGCAGTTCTTGATCAAGTCTCCAGTCTGTTCTCGTCTTTACGAGTAGTATTATGCCTTTTGTTTTGTTAAGTATCTTACTGGATTAAAAACTCTGTTTTCGCCAAGTCGCTTTTGGGTCCTCATTCACCTGCATAACAGAAGGATCCGACCAAGGAATGGACCCAGCGACTACAGAGGCTCGTAACACTGCCGTCAAGATCCAAGGAGCCATGCTCGGCAGACACGAGCAGGAATTGTCTGCTGCTCGCCATGCCGTGGAGAACCTGGCCGCTCAGGTTTCCGACCTCTCTGGACAGTTCCAGAGTCTTCGTCTCGTGCCACCTGTTACTTCCTGGCCTGCCGAGCCTCCGGAACCTAGGGTTAATAACCCACCTTGCTACTCCGGGCAGCCCACGGAGTGCCGCTCCTTTCTCACCCAGTGTGATATTGTGTTCTCTCTCCAACCCAACACATACTCTAGCGAGAGAGCTCGGGTTGCTTACGTCATTTCACTCCTTACTGGCCGGGCCCGAGAGTGGGGCACAGCTATCTGGGAGGCAAGGGCTGATTGTTCTAACAATTACCAGAACTTTAAAGAGGAGATGATTCGGGTTTTGACCGTTCAGTTTTTGGTGGGGAGGCTTCTAGGGCCCTGGCTTCCCTATGCCAAGGTGATCGATCCATAACGGATTACTCTATAGAGTTTCGTACTCTTGCTGCCTCTAGTGACTGGAACGAGCCGGCGCTGCTCGCTCGTTTTCTGGAGGGACTCCACACAGTGGTCAAAGATGAGATTCTCTCTCGGGAGGTTCCCTCCAGTGTGGACTCTTTGATTGCTCTCGCCATCCGCATAGAACGACGGGTAGATCTTCGTCACCAAGCTCGTGGAAGAGAGCTCGCGTCAACGGTGTTTCCCTGCTCCGCATCGCAACCATCTCCCTCCTCTGGCTCAGAGACTGAGCCCATGCAGCTGGGAGGTATTCGCATCTCGACCAAGGAGAGGGAACGGAGGATCACCAACCGCCTGTGCCTCTATTGCAGATTTGATGGACATTTTGTCAATTCATGTCCAGTAAAGGCCAGAGCTCATCAGTAAGCGGAGGGCTACTGGTGAGCGCTACTACTCAGGTCTCTTCATCTAGATCCTGTACTACTATGTCGGTCCATCTACGCTGGACCGGTTCGGTGCTACATGCAGTGCCTTGATTGACTCTGGGGCTGAGGGTTGTTTCATGGACGAAGCATGGGTTCGGAAACATAACATTCCTTTCAGACAGTTAGACAAGCCTACGCCCATGTTTGCCTTAGATGGTAGTCATCTTCCCAGTATCAGATTTGAGACACTACCTTTAACTCTCACAGTATCTGGTAACCACAGTGAGACTATTTCTTTTTGATTTTTCGTTCACCTTTTACACCTGTTGTTTTGGGTCATCCCTGGCTAGTATGTCATAATCCTTCTATTAATTGGTCTTGTAATTCTATCCTATCCTGGAACGTATCTTGTCATGTGAAGTGTTTAATGTCTGCCATCCCTCCCATTTCTTCTGTCCCCACTTCTCAGGAGGAACCTGGCGATTTGACAGGAGTGCCGGAGGAATATCATGATCTGCGCACGGTCTTCAGTCGGTCCCGAGCCAACTCCCTTCCTCCTCACCGGTCGTATGATTGTAGTATTGATCTCCTTCCGGGGACCACTCCTCCTCGGGGTAGACTATACTCTCTGTCGGCTCCCGAACGTAAGGCTCTCGAGGATTATTTATCTGTGTCTCTTGACGCCGGTACCATAGTGCCTTCTTCCTCTCCGGCCGGGGCGGGGTTCTTTTTGTTAAGAAGAAGGACGGTACTCTGCGCCCCTGCGTGGATTATCGAGGGCTGAATGACATAACGGTTAAGAATCGTTATCCGCTTCCCCTTATGTCATCAGCCTTCGAGATTCTGCAGGGAGCCAGGTGCTTTACTAAGTTGGACCTTCGTAACGCTTACCATCTCGTGCGCATCAGAGAGGGGGACGAGTGGAAAACGGCGTTTAACACTCCGTTAGGGCATTTTGAGTACCGGGTTCTGCCGTTTGGTCTCGCCAATGCGCCAGCTGTTTTTCAGGCATTAGTTAATGATGTTCTGAGAGACATGCTGAACATCTTTGTTTTTGTCTATCTTGACGATATCCTGATTTTTTCACCGTCACTCGAGATTCATGTTCAGCACGTTCGACGTGTTCTACAGCGCCTTTTAGAGAATTGTCTCTACGTAAAGGCTGAGAAGTGCTCTTTTCATGTCTCCTCCGTTACTTTTCTCGGTTCCGTTATTTCCGCTGAAGGCATTCAGATGGATTCCGCTAAGGTCCAAGCTGTCAGTGATTGGCCCGTTCCAAGGTCACGTGTCGAGTTGCAGCGCTTTTTAGGTTTCGCTAATTTCTATCGGGGTTTCATTCGTAATTTCGGTCAAGTTGCTGCCCCTCTCACAGCTCTTACTTCTGTCAAGACGTGTTTTAAGTGGTCCGGTTCCGCCCAGGGAGCTTTTGATCTTCTAAAAGAACGTTTTACGTCCGCTCCTATCCTCGTTACTCCTGACGTCACTAGACAATTCATTGTCGAGGTTGACGCTTCAGAGGTAGGCGTGGGAGCCATTCTTTCCCAGCGCTTCCAGTCTGACGATAAGGTTCATCCTTGCGCTTATTTTTCTCATCGCCTGTCGCCATCTGAGCGCAACTATGATGTGGGTAACCGTGAACTGCTCGCCATCCGCTTAGCCCTAGGCGAATGGCGACAGTGGTTGGAGGGGACCGTTCCTTTTGTCGTTTGGACAGACCATAAGAACCTTGAGTACATCCGTTCTGCCAAACGACTTAATGCCCGTCAAGCTCGTTGGGCGTTATTTTTGCTCGTTTCGAGTTTGTGATTTCTTACCGTCCGGGTAGCAAAAACACCAAGCCTGATGCCTTATCCCGTCTGTTTAGTTCTTCTGTGGCTTCTACTGATCCCGAGGGGATTCTTCCTTATGGGCGTGTTGTCGGGTTAACAGTCTGGGGAATTGAAAGACAGGTTAAGCAAGCACTCACGCACACTGCGTCTCGCTTGTCCTAGTAACCTCCTTTTCGTTCCTGTTTCCACTCGTCTGGCTGTTCTTCAGTGGGCTCACTCTGCCAAGTTAGCTGGTCATCCCGGTGTTCGAGGCACTCTTGCGTCTATTCGCCAGCGCTTTTGGTGGCCGACTCAGGAGCGTGACACGCGCCGTTTCGTGGCTGCTTGTTCGGACTGCGCGCAGACTAAGTCGGGTAACTCTCCTCCTGCCGGTCGTCTCAGACCGCTCCCCATTCCTTCTCGACCATGGTCTCACATCGCCCTAGACTTCATTACCGGTCTGCCTTTGTCTGCGGGGAAGACTGTGATTCTTACGGTTGTCGATAGGTTCTCTAAGGCGGCACATTTCATTCCCTCGCTAAACTTCCTTCCGCTAAGGAGACGGCACAAATCATCATCGAGAATGTGTTCAGAATTCATGGCCTCCCGTTAGACGCCGTTTCAGACAGAGGTCCGCAATTCACGTCACAGTTTTGGAGGGAGTTCTGTCGTTTGATTGGTGCGTCCGTCAGTCTCTCTTCCGGGTTTCATCCCCAGTCTAACGGTCAAGCAGAGAGGCCAATCAGACGATTGGTCGCATACTACGCAGCCTTTCTTTCAGAAACCCTGCGTCTTGGGCAGAACAGCTCCCTGGGCAGAATACGCTCACAACTCGCTTCCTTCGTCTGCTACCGGGTTATCTCCGTTTCCAGAGTAGTCTGGGTTACCAGCCTCCTCTGTTCTCATCCCAGCTTGCCGAGTCCAGCGTTCCCTCCGCTCAAGCGTTTGTCCAACGTTGTGAGCGCACCTGAAGGAGGGTGAGGTCTGCACTTTGCCGTTACAGGGCACAGACTGTGAGAGCCGCCAATAAATGCAGGATTAAGAGTCCAAGGTATTGTTGCGGCCAGAGAGTGTGGCTTTCCACTCGCAACCTTCCTCTTACGACAGCTTCTCGTAAGTTGACTCCGCGGTTCATTGGTCCGTTCCGTGTCTCCCAGGTCGTCAATCCTGTCGCTGTGCGACTGCTTCTTCCGCGACATCTTCGTCGCGTCCATCCTGTCTTCCATGTCTCCTGTGTCAAGCCCTTTCTTCGCACCCCCGTTCGTCTTCCCTCCCCCTCCCGTCCTTGTCGAGAGCGCACCTATTTACAAGGTACGTAAGATCATGGACATGCGTTCTCGGGGACGGGGTCACCAATACTTAGTGGATTGGGAGGGTTACGGTCCTGAGGAGAGGAGTTGGGTTCCGTCTAGGGACGTGCTGGACCGTTAACGCTATTGATGATTTCCTCCGTTGCCGCCAGGGTTCCTCTCGAGTGCGCCAGGAGGCGCTCGGTGAGTGGGGGTACTGTCATGTTTTGTCATTAATTATCATGTCTTGTCCCTGTGCTTCCCCTTCTATTCGTTTCCCTCTGCTGGTCTTATTAGGTTCTTTCCCTCTTTCTATCCCTCTCTCTCCCCCTCCCTCTCTCACTCTCTCGCTCTCTCTCTTCTCTCTATCGTTCCGTTCCTGCTCCCAGCTGTTCCTATTCCCCAATCAATCATTTAGTCTTCCCACACCTGTTCCCGATCCTTTTCCCTGATTAGAGTCCCTATTTCTCTCCTTGTTTTCCGTACCTGCCCTGTCGGATCCTTGTCTATATTCACCGTGCTGTGTCTATGTATTGCCCTGTCGTGTCGTGTTTCCCTCAGATGCTGCGTGGTGAGCAGGTGTCTGAGTCTGCTAGGTTCAAGTGCCTTCCCGAGGCAACCTGCAGTTCTTGATCAAGTCTCCAGTCTGTTCTCGTCTTTACGAGTAGTATTATGCCTTTTGTTTTGTTAAGTATCTTACTGGATTAAAAACTCTGTTTTCGCCAAGTCGCTTTTGGGTCCTCATTCACCTGCATAACAAGTTGTATGGCATTGAAGCTCATCTGGAGGTTAGTTAACACAATGTCCAAAGAAGGGCCAGAAGTATACAGAATGGTGTCGTCTGCGTAGAGGTGGATCAGAGAATCACTAGATACAGGTCTGTAGCAGTTTGGGTCCAGGGTGTCTCCCCCTTTGAAGAGGGGGATGACCGCGGCAGCTTTCCAATCTTTGGGGATCTCAGACGATACGAAAGAGAGGTTGAACAGGCTAGTAACAGGGGTTGCAACCATTTTGGCAGATAATTTTTTAGAAAGAGAGGGTCCAGATTGTCTAGTCCGGCTGATTTGTAGGGGTCCAGATTGTCTAGTCCGGCTGATTTGTAGGGGTCCAGATTGTCCAGTCCGGCTGATTTGTAGGGGTCCAGATTGTCTAGCCCGGCTGATTTGTAGGGGTCCAGATTGTCCAGTCCGGCTGATTTGTAGGGGTCCAGATATTGCAGTTCTTTAAGAACACCTGCTATCTGGATTTGGGTGAAGGAGACAAAGTTGGATTTTGACATGTGGCTTTGTCCCAAATGAATGCATGTGGCTCCTACCTGTATAAAATGTAAATGTAAATGTATAACTTTTCACAATTCATTTATTTGAGTTTCGATGGTATGAACATCTTGGAAACCGCCCAACAGGAGTGTGTGTCGGACGGACACACACACACACACTGCTCTAACATGGTATCTTACTCCATCATAGAGGCCTCCTTGAGGTTACAGGGGACGGACAGATGAACGGACACACACAGTGGTCTAAACAGTGTCTTACTCCATCATAGAGGCCTCCTTGAGGTTACAGGGGACGGACAGATGGACGGACACACACAGTGGTCTAAACAGTGTCTTACTCCATCATAGAGGCCTCCTTGAGGTTACAGGGGACGGACAGATGGACGGACACACACAGTGGTCTAAACAGTGTCTTACTCCATCATAGAGGCCTCCTTGAGGTTACAGGGGACGGACAGATGGACGGACACACACAGTGGTCTAAACAGTGTCTTACTCCATCATAGAGGCCTCCTTGAGGTTACAGGGGACGGACAGATGGACGGACACACACAGTGGTCTAAACAGTGTCTTACTCCATCATAGAGGCCTCCTTGGTCTCCAGAATGTGGTCTGTGAGGATCCAGGGCATGGACATCTCGATGGGGAACTGGATCCTGCCACCCATGGTCAGCTCCAGGAAGAACTCTCTGAACCACAGCTGAGACAGGTCACAGCACTGCTGTAGGGTTTCTGTTAGGGAGGACAGAGGGTTAGGGAGGGGACAGAGGGTTAGAGAGGGGACAGAGGATTAGGGAGGGGACAGAGGGTTAGGGAGGGGACAGAGGGTTAGGGAGGGGACAGAGAGTTAGGGAGGGGACAGAGGGTTAGGGAGGGGACAGAGGGTTAGGGAGGGGACAGAGGGTTAGGGAGGGGACAGAGGGTTAGGGGGGGACAGAGGGGGGCAGAGGTTTAGGGAGGGGACAGAGTGTTAGGGAGGGGACAGAGCATTAGAGAGGGGACAGACGGAGGGTTAGGGGTAGGGAGGGGACAGAGGGTTAGAGAGGGGACAGACAGAGGGTTAGGGGTAGAGAGGGGACAGAGGGTTAGAGAGGGGAGAGAGGGTTAGAGAGGGGACAGACGGAGGGTTAGGGGTAAAGAGGGGACAGACGGAGGGTTAGGGGTAGAGAGGGGACAGACGGAGGGTTAGGGGTAGAGAGGGGACAGAGGGTTAGGGACAGAGAGGGGACAAAGGGTTAGAGAGGGGACAAGGGGACGGACAGGGGGAGCAGGAGGTACCGGCTGCATCATCCTATGTCCTCTGGTCTAAAGTGGTGCCATCTGGGATGTAGACTCTGTCTCTACCCCTGAAGTCTGTCTCTACCCCTCCTTAAGTCTGTCTCTACCCGTCTCCTTACCCCTGAAGTCTGTCTCTACCCGTCTCCTTCCCCTGAAGTCTGTCCCTCTCCTTCCCCTGAAGTCTGTCTCTACCCGTCTCCTTACCCCTGTCTATCTCTTCTCCCCCCCTGAAGTCTGTCTCTGCCGGTCTCCTTCCCCCTGAAGTCTGTCTCTACCCGTCTCCTTACCCCTGAAGTCTATCTCTACCGGTCTCCTTACCGCTGAAGTTGAGCATGTGAGTATAGAAGAACGACTCTCTGTGGAACTTCTCCATGTCCATGATGGTGGGTCCCTCCAGACAGCTGCGGAGAGTCTTCTTAGAACCACTCTTATCAGCTATCAGAGACTCCAGCATGGTACGAACCATGTACAGCTACAGAGGAGGAGGAGAGGAAGAGAAGGGAGGAGGAGGAATGGAAAGTCACAGAGGGGAGGAGAAATTAGGTTTAAGGTTTAATAAAATGTTTAATATTCCATTTCTGTTCGGTCTCTACCAACACTGTTCTGTATGTAACTAACTTCTAGTTGGTCTCTACCAAAACTGTTCTGTATGTAACTAACTTCTAGTTGGTCTCTACCAACACTGTCCTGTATGTAACTAACTTCTAGTTTGTCTCTACCAACACTGTTCTGTATGTAACTAACTACTAGTTGGTCTCCACCAACACTGTCCTGTATGTAACTAACTACTAGGTGGTCTCCACCAACACTGTCCTGTATGTAACTACTAATTGGTCTCTACCAACACTGTCCTGTATGTAACTACTAGTTGGTCTCTACCAACACTGTCCTGTATGTAACTACTAATTGGTCTCTACCAACACTGTCCTGTATGTAACTACTAGTTGGTCTCTACCAACACTGTCCTGTATGTAACTACTAGTTGGTCTCTACCAACACTGTCCTGTATGTTGGTCTCTACCAACACTGTCCTGTATATAACTTCTAGTTGGTCTCTACCAACACTGTCCTGTATGTAACTTCTAGTTGGTCTCTACCAACACTGTCCTGTATGTAACTACTAGTTGGTCTCTACCAACACTGTCCTGTATGTAACTACTAGTTGGTCTCTACCAACACTGTCCTGTATGTAACTACTAGTTGGTCTCCACCAAAACTGTTCTGTATGTAACTACTAGTTGGTCTCTACCAAAACTGTCCTGTATGTAACTAACTTCTAGTTGGTCTCCACCAAAACTGTCCTGTATGTAACTAACTTCTGGTTGGTCTCTACCAAAACTGTTCTTTCTGTATGTAACTAACTACTAGTTGGTCTCCACCAAAACTGTTCTTTCTGTATGTAACTAACTACTAGTTGGTCTCTACCAAAACTGTTCTTTCTGTATGTAACTAACTACTAGTTGGTCTCCACCAAAACTGTTCTTTCTGTATGTAACTAACTACTAGTTGGTCTCTACCAAAACTGTCCTGTATGTAACTAACTACTAGTTGGTCTCTACCAAAACTGTTCTTTCTGTATGTAACTAACTACTAGTTGGTCTCTACCAAAACTGTCCTGTATGTAACTAACTACTAGTTGGTCTCTACCAAAACTGTCCTGTATGTAACTAACTTCTAGTTGGTCTCCACCAAAACTGTCCTGTATGTAACTAACTTCTGGTTGGTCGCCACCAACACTTTTGGTTAGTCTTAGGAATGTTAATGGTTAACCGCTGGAAATACATTTGATTGCTTATCGGTCTACAGGTTCAAAAAGGGCTGTAAGGGGTGTGTAACTGGTGGCAGTGAAACAAGACTCTGTAAAGGGGTGTGTTGCAGTGAAACAAGACTCTGTAAAGGGGTGTGTTGCAGTGAAACAAGACACTATAAAGGGGTGTGTTGCAGTGAAACAAGACTCTGTAAAGGGGTGTGTTGCAGTGAAACAAGACTCTGTAAAGGGGTGTGTTGCAGTGAAACAAGACACTATAAAGGGGTGTGTTGCAGTGAAACAAGACTCTGTAAAGGGGTGTGTAACTGGTGGCAGTGAAACAAGACTCTATAAAGGGGTGTGTAACCAGTGGCAGGGAAGTCAGCCGCAGGAGGGCAGAACTCGGTAATAACCGGAGCAGTTTAATTTCAACGGCATAAAGAAATAACCAACATGGATACAAAACCCGACGTGCACCAGTCAACATGTGCACAAGCACTTACAGCAAACAACCCCACACAAAGACATGGGGGGAACAGAGGGTTAAATACAAACATGTAATGAGTGAAATGGAAACCAGGTGTGTAGGAACACAAGACAAAACAAATGGAAAATGAAAAGTGGATCGACGATCGCTTGAAGCCCGGTGAAGCTGACCGCCACCCGAACAAGAAGAGGAACCGACTTCGGAGGAAGTCGTGACAGGGCTTTATAAATACATTTGATTTGATTACGTTAGACTGCTTCAAAGTGTAGCGAGAAATAGCATGGCTTCAGGCTGGATCAACACCCGTTGCATAGAGCTCTCCCAGCTTGGAAGTTGTGGAAACTTATGTTTTTGGTTTGACATTGATTGTGGGAATGAAGCCATAAGTTTCCTGACAGGTTTTTTAAATGTTTTGAGAACAGAAGTGAACATTTTGCCTGTTCTAGGAACATTTATTTTTGGGTTCCAGGAAGGTTCTGAGAACGTTTTACTCTGGTTCCAGGAAGGTTCTGAGAACGTTTTACTCTGGTTCCAGGAAGGTTCTGAGAACGTTTTACTCTGGTTCCAGGAAGGTTCTGAGAACGTTTTACTCTGGTTCCAGGAAGGTTCTGAGAACGTTTTACTCTGGTTCCAGGAAGGATCTGAGAACGTTTTACTCTGGTTCCAGGAAGGATCTGAGAACGTTTTACTCTGGTTCCAGGAAGGTTCTGAGAATGTTTTACTCTGGTTCCAGGAAGGTTCTGAGAATGTTTTACTCTGGTTCCAGGAAGGTTCTGAGAATGTTTTACTCTGGTTCCAGGAAGGTTCTGAGAATGTTTTACTCTGGTTCCAGGAAGGTTCTGAGAACGTTTTACTCTGGTTCCAGGAAGGTTCCAGGAAGGTTCCAGGAAGGTTCTGAGAACATTGTCCTGGGAGGTTTTATTACCACTCTGAGAACTGAAATTATATTTAGTTGTTTATGAATGATTTTGTAGTAAAACGCCAAATGGATCTACCTCCTGGTCCTCTTCCCCTGTCTTACCCAAAAAGGGTAGAGACAGAGATGACCTCGCCTACTGAAATACCGGATTGGGCAAAGCCACCAGAAGACGACTCAAGCCAACCAACTAGTGAACCTGACTGGTGTCAGGAAGAATCACCCTCTGCCTCAAGTGACACCTCTGAATGGGAACAGCTGATGGACTCATTGCTGATAGAGTAATAGGCTCTGTCATAACCAGAGGCCCGTATATGCACTGTAAGAAAAGTGTTTCCTCATTGTTGCTAGAGTAATAGGCTCTGTCATAACCAGAGGCCCATATATGCACTGTAAGAAAAGTGTTTCCTCATTGTTGCTAGAGTAACAGGCTCTGTCATAACCAGAGGCCCATATATGCACTGAAAAGAAAAGTGTTTCCTCATTGTTGCTAGAGTAATAGGCTCTGTCATAACCAGAGGCCCGTGGTCCTTCTGTAGCTCAGTTGGTAGAGCATGGCGCTTGTAACGCCAGGGTAGTGGGTTCGATCCCCGGGACCACCCATACGTAGAATGTATGCACACATGACTGTAAGTCGCTTTGGATAAAAGCGTCTGCTAAATGGCATATATTATTATTATTATATTTATATATGCACTGTAATAAAAGTGTTTCCTCATTGTTGCTAGAGTAACAGGCTCTGTCATAACCAGAGGCCCATATATGCACTGTAAGAAAAGTGTTTCCTCATTGTTGCTAGAGTAACAGGCTCTGTCATAAACAGAGGCCCATATATGCACTGTAAGAAAAGTGTTTCCTCATTGTTGCTAGAGTAACAGGCTCTGTCATAACCAGATGCCCATATATGCACTGTAAGAAAAGTATTTCCTGTTGTAAGATATGTCAAAGATATTTATTTATATAGCCCTTCGTACATCAGCTGATATCTCAAAGTGCTGTACAGAAACCCAGCCTAAAACCCCAAACAGCAAGCAATGCTGTCATCACCCTCTCTGCTCTGAGGGGATGGGAGGAGCAGCGGATCGGGTGCAGAGAATCAAAAGGTATATAAAGAGACATTTGCCATTACTTTGGCACTGACTTCTTGAATTCTGAATTCATTTAGACAACCATTTGACTTCGGGTAAATTGACACCTGACTCAAATCACTTACAGATTCTAACTTGCTGGAACTTGGGCTCTTGCCGTTTAGCTATTGGACAGTAGATTTGTCGTCAGAGTGCCTTTGGCCTGGCAGAATCAGGATGCAAAATATCTTAATTGATTGAGCTCCTCATCCCGGCTAGGTATTTCTCGCCACAGACACTGCGGTGGCTCAGCGGAGAACCTCTGATCTCTCCAGTCTAACTTGAATCTCTAAAATTAGTAAACCACCGACTTCAAGTCAACCTCTCAGCCAGTAGAGGGGAGTCGCTACAAACTAAATTCAAAAAGAACTCTGACAGATTGAAACTCTGCTCCTGATATCGTTGGTCTCCCCGTCATCTCTCAAAGGTAATTAAAGAACTATTATAAGAATTTAATATAGAGATAAGTGTTATTATTGTACCAGGCATTTTATAGAGCATTAAGGCATTTGCATGTTTTTGATTAACGCTGTGTGTGACCGAGTAACAAATTGTGTATTTTGAAGTGTGTTTGATTTGTAAAAGACAAAAAACAGAGTGTTTTCAAAAATAAACAGTAGTCTTATTTTGTCTCGAGCAAAAGGGTCTCTCAAAGACAGTTAACGGCACGGGAGATAACAACTCTGACACTCCCCGCTTACCGGGACACTGGAAACGGGGATCAATGTTCGATGACAGAATGAGTTACCATTAAAAGACAAGGAGGAAGGTGTGTCCAGTAGTGATTCATTTAATTGTCTTATCGATCTATCTAAGTTTTATTTTCCAAGCGATACATAGCCGACGGGCAGAGTAGTGAGACTAAGTTGACTAAATGTCTTCACACTTTAAACTAGATACATCACAGAGGGGAACTACTCAACCACAGGGAAAGCATATAGAGACTGGTAGGACTAGTGCTTAATAACAACTCAGGGATCAATTAGTGGTGAAGCAAAGAGTCTAGAGGATAAAGGTGGGGTTCACACATCCCAGCTAGAGCTAGACCGTTGAGAGTGACAAGGCAAAAGACCTCTCTACGCGGACAACGCTTCGATATAGAAAGAGAGGCAGGGCTACGCGAGCGGTCCTGGTTATACCGAGATAACCTGAAGTATCTATAGTGCCCTGTCCAATCCAGGGAACGGGACGCTAACCACCTCTAGCAACCCCGCTGCCGGCCAAGGGGCGGCGCTGAAGGTTTCATATCGCGACAACTTCCTTAAACATTACTGAATGTTTCAAGAAGACTTTTAATAACACTGCTAGATTATTTTGGGTTAACTGTTTTGAACTCCAAGCACAGACAGGCATTAATAATAAAAACAAATGTTTTATTGTGACAAGGCATCAGTGAGATTCAAACCTATTGATCTTCTGTTCTCTATCCGTGGAATTAGTCCACTGCACCACCGAGAGGGAGACAGCATGCCATGTTGGTCTATTCAAACAGAGGAAATGCTCCCGGCGGGGGGCCGAGCCCGACCCACTGCACCACCGAGGGGGACAGCATGCCATGTTGGTCTATTCAAACAGAGGAAATGCTCCCGGCGGGGGCCGAGCCCGACCCACTGCACCACCGAGAGGGAGACAGCATGCCATGTTGGTCTATTCAAACAGAGGAAATGCAGCCGGCGGGGGCCGAGCCCGACCCACTGCACCACAGAGAGGGAGACAGCATGCCATGTTGGTCTATTCAAACAGAGGAAATGCGCATGGCGGGGGCCGAGCCCGACCCACTGCACCACCGAGAGGGAGACAGCATGCCATGTTGGTCTATTCAAACAGACCCAATTTCAAAGGAATCACCATTAACATCAGGTGTGGCCAACACACCTGAACACACTTATGAACAAGATGGAGGACAGAGAGAGTTTAGTTGATGCTGAGAACGGAATGTAAGTTTTTAATTACATTCTTAAAACGTTCTCTGAATGTTACTAAAGTGTTCTTGTAGTTTTTAATGGAACAATTTTATCATGTTCTGAGAACAGAGTTTAAAGCTTATTGATTTTAATGTGCACAATTCAATTTCACAGAATTTAGTCAAGAACTGACATAAAAGTGAAACATACGTTCTGAGAACAAAAAAGTCCAAAAAATAGTTTGAACTTTTCCAGAATGTAGTAAAAACATGACATTAAATAGAACCACATGGGGAATGTGGTGGACTGTTCAGTGGATGTACTACAATTCCCACAGAACAACGTTGTTTCTGAACGTTCTCTAAGCAATTTGAGAACATGACTTTAAAAAGAACCACGAGGAATCCTTCAGGAAGCGTGATGAGGAAGTACTGATATTCCCACAGAACAACGTTGGTTCTGAACGTTCTCCGAACTATTTGAAAACATTCCCAATGTCAAAACAGTTGGAGAACTTTCCTAGAACATTATCAAAGTTTAAATTAAATGTGACCATGTTTGAACTTTTATGAAACGTTCTGTTAAAGCAAGGGTGTCAAACTCATTCCATGGAGGAACTAGTGTCTGGAAATGTAGGATAAAAAAATAAAATAAATGTTTAGTTCCTTAAATGTGTCGAGAATGTTCCAAAGCCAAGCAACTATCCTGCACCATTTCCAGAATGTTGTGGGAAGGTTCTATGCCAAATAATCAGACAATCACGAAGCTCTGAGAAACATGGTTCTCAGAACGCTATGTGCTAGCTGGGTTCACGCCCTTTGGAACGGAGATCAGTGATGTACTCCTAGAAGACAGGACTGGGCTGATAACTCTGTCATTTATAACATAACAGATCATTAGTGATGTACTCCTAGAAGGCAGGACTGGGCTGATAACTCTGTCATTTATAACATAACAGATCATTAGTGATGTACTCCTAGAAGACAGGGCTGATAACTGTCATTTATAACATAACAGATCATTAGTGATGTACTCCTAGAAGACAGGACTGATAACTCTGTCATTTATAACATAACAGATCATTAGTGATGTACTCCTAGAAGACAGGACTGGGCTGATAACTGTCATTTATAACATAACAGATCATTAGTGATGTACTCCTAGAAGACAGGACTGGGCTGATAACTGTCATTTATAACATAACAGATCATTAGTGATGTACTCCTAGAAGGCAGGGCTGATAACTGTCATTTATAACATAACAGATCATTAGTGATGTACTCCTAGAAGACAGGACTGGGCTGATAACTCTGTCATTTATAACATAACAGATCATTAGTGATGTACTCCTAGAAGACAGGACTGGGCTGATAACTCTGTCATTTATAACATAACAGATCATTAGTGATGTACTCCTAGAAGACAGGACTGGGCTGATAACTCTGTCATTTATAACATAACAGATCATTAGTGATGTACTCCTAGAAGACAGGACTGGGCTGATAACTGTCATTTATAACATAACAGATCATTAGTGATGTACTCCTAGAAGACAGGACTGGGCTGATAACTGTCATTTATAACATAACAGATCATTAGTGATGTACTCCTAGAAGACAGGACTGGGCTGATAACTCTGTCATTTATAACATAACAGATCATTAGTGATGTACTCCTAGAAGACAGGACTGGGCTGATAACTCTGTAATTTATAACATAACAGATCATTAGTGATGTACTCCTAGAAGGCAGGACTGGGCTGATAACTCTGTCATTTATAACATAACAGATCATTAGTGATGTACTCCTAGAAGGCAGGACTGGGCTGATAACTCTGTCATTTATAACATAACAGATCATTAGTGATGTACTCCTAGAAGACAGGACTGGGCTGATATCTCTGTCATTTATAACATAACAGATCATTAGTGATGTACTCCTAGAAGACAGGACTGGGCTGATAACTCTGTAATTTATAACATAACAGATCATTAGTGATGTACTCCTAGAAGACAGGACTGGGCTGATAACTCTGTAATTTATAACATAACAGATCATTAGTGATGTACTCCTAGAAGACAGGACTGGGCTGATAACTCTGTAATTTATAACATAACAGATCATTAGTGATGTACTCCTAGAAGACAGGACTGGGCTGATAACTCTGTCATTTATAACATAACAGATCATTAGTGATGTACTCCTAGAAGACAGGACTGGGCTGATAACTCTGTCATTTATAACATAACAGATCATTAGTGATCTAGAAAAAGCTAATGCTATGGTACAGCTGATACATTTTACGCCAGATTACAGTTTAGGTTATATAGGCACTGTGAGAACGACAATGGTATGACGTTATGATATGACTAGGATAGGAGGCTGTGATGGTAAAAAGGAGACAACGTGTGAGAGTCAGGTTACAGCGATGGCGGTCTGTAGTAGTAATCGTAGACACCGAGCGGTGACAGACCTGTGTGAGAGTCAGGTTACAGCGATGGCGGTCTGTAGTAGTAATCGTAGACACCGAGCGGTGACAGACCTGTGTGCTGGAGGGGCCGACGGCACGGCGGGGGACCTTGATGTCAAAGCCTCCCATGGGGTCTTTCTCTCCTCGCAGGGCAGGGTCATTGTGAGGCTCACGCCCTGTCTCCCAATCACAGATGGTCTTCCTGATGGCCTGCAGGACACTGGGGAGAGAACAGCACCACATACATGAAGAACTCTCAGTTCACATCAGGGAACAAAAACCCTGCACTACCCCCCCCCCCAATCAAGGATGTTTTGTGCGGTTCTGTGTGTTCAGCTGATAGTATTTTGCACCACGCTTACTTCTTCTTCTTGATGGCCTGCCGTAGCAATGGTCTCTCAGGGTGAGCTGGGCGAGTCCTGCAGGGCCGAGTAGATGGTGTGGCGGATAGCGTGTTAAACACTGACTCCATGTATCAGGACCTGTAAACCCTTTATCATGGCCATCACCTGGAGGGAAGGACCACCTCACGGTTAGTTAGTCTCTAACACACCTAGAGACAGGTCAGACCTAGTGTGCTGGAGGGGCTAACACACCTAGAGACAGGTCAGTTAGGGTCTTTCTAACACACCTAGAGACAGGTCAGTTAGTTCACGCCCTGTCTCCCAATCACAGATGGTCTTCACACCTAGAGACAGGTCAGTTAGTCTCTACACACACCATAGAGACAGGTCAGTTAGTCTAACACACCTAGAGACAGGTCAGTTAGTCTAACACACCTTTTGAGACAGGTCAGTTAGTCTAACACACCTAGAGACGCTCTTCTTCTTCTTGAGGTCTAGAGACAGGTTAGTCCTAACACACCTAGAGACAGGTCAGTTAGTCTAAACACTGACCTAGAGACAGGTCAGTTAGTCTCTAACACCCTAGAGACAGGTTAGTCACCTGAGGGTCAGGACCACCTCTTAGTTAGTCTCTAACACACCTAGAGACAGGTCAGTTAGTCTAACACACCTAGAGACAGGTCAGTTAGTCTAACACACCTAGAGACAGGTTAGTTCGTCTCTAACACACCTAGAGACAGGTCAGTTAGTCTCTAACACACCTAGAGACAGGTCAGTTAGTCTAACACACCTAGAGACAGGTCAGTTAGTCTAACACACCTAGAGACAGGTCAGTTAGTCTAACACACCTAGAGACAGGTCAGTTAGTCTCTAACACACCTAGAGACAGGTCAGTTAGTCTAACACACCTAGAGACAGGTTAGTTAGTCTCTAACACACCTAGAGACAGGTTAGTTCATCTCTAACACACCTAGAGACAGGTCAGTTAGTCTAACACACCTAGAGACAGGTTAGTTAGTCTAAACACACCTAGAGACAGGTTAGTTAGTCTAACACACCTAGAGACAGGTCAGTTAGTCTAACACACCTAGAGACAGGTTAGTTAGTCTCGAACACACCTAGAGACAGGTCAGTTAGTCTAACACACCTAGAGACAGGTCAGTTAGTCTAACACACCTAGAGACAGGTCAGTTAGTCTAACACACCTAGAGACAGGTCAGTTAGTCTAACACACCTAGAGACAGGTCAGTTAGTCTAACACACCTAGAGACAGGTCAGTTAGTCTAACACACCTAGAGACAGGTTAGTTAGTCTCTAACACACCTAGAGACAGGTCAGTTAGTCTAACACACCTAGAGACAGGTTAGTTAGTCTCTAACACACATAGAGACAGGTCAGTTAGTCTAACACACCTAGAGACAGGTTAGTTCGTCTCTAACACACCTAGAGACAGGTTAGTTAGTCTCTAACACACCTAGAGACAGGTCAGTTAGTCTAACACACCTAGAGACAGGTCAGTTAGTCTAACACACCTAGAGACAGGTTAGTTAGTCTCTAACACACCTAGAGACAGGTCAGTTAGTCTAACACACCTAGAGACAGGTCAGTTAGTCTAACACACCTAGAGACAGGTCAGTTAGTCTAACACACCTAGAGACAGGTCAGTTAGTCTAACACACCTAGAGACAGGTTAGTTCATCTCTAACACACCTAGAGACAGGTCAGTTAGTCTAACACACCTAGAGACAGGTCAGTTAGTCTAACACACCTAGAGACAGGTTAGTTAGTCTCTAACACACCTAGAGACAGGTCAGTTAGTCTAACACACCTAGAGACAGGTTAGTTAGTCTCTAACACACCTAGAGACAGGTCAGTTAGTCTAACACACCTAGAGACAGGTCAGTTAGTCTAACACACCTAGAGACAGGTCAGTTAGTCTAACACACCTAGAGACAGGTCAGTTAGTCTAACACACCTAGAGACAGGTCAGTTAGTCTAACACACCTAGAGACAGGTCAGTTAGTCTAACACACCTAGAGACAGGTTAGTTAGTCTCTAACACACCTAGAGACAGGTTAGTTAGTCTCTAACACACCTAGAGACAGGTTAGTTAGTCTCTAACACACATAGAGACAGGTCAGTTAGTCTAACACACCTAGAGACAGGTTAGTTCGTCTCTAACACACCTAGAGACAGGTTAGTTAGTCTCTAACACACCTAGAGACAGGTCAGTTAGTCTAACACACCTAGAGACAGGTTAGTTAGTCTCGAACACACCTAGAAACAGGTTAGTTAGTCTCGAACACACCTAGAAACAGGTTAGTTAGTCTCTAACACACCTAGAGACAGGTTAGTTAGTCTCGAACACACCTAGAAACAGGTTAGTTAGTCTCGAACACACCTAGAAACAGGTTAGTTAGTCTCTAACACACCTAGAGGCAGGTTAGTTAGTCTCGAACACACCTAGAAACAGGTTAGTTAGTCTCTAACACACCTAGAGACAGGTCAGTTAGTCTAACACACCTAGAGACAGGTCAGTTAGTCTAACACACCTAGAGACAGGTCAGTTAGTCTAACACACCTAGAGACAGGTCAGTTAGTCTAACACACCTAGAGACAGGTCAGTTAGTCTAACACACCTAGAGACAGGTCAGTTAGTCTAACACACCTAGAGACAGGTCAGTTAGTCTAACACACCTAGAGACAGGTCAGTTAGTCTAACACACCTAGAGACAGGTTAGTTAGTCTCTAACACACCTAGAGACAGGTTAGTTAGTCTCTAACACACACACCTAGAGACAGGTCAGTTAGTCTAACACACCTAGAGACAGGTCAGTTAGTCTCTAACACACCTAGAGACAGGTCAGAGACATGTTAGTCTAAACACACCTAGAGACAGGTCAGTTAGTCTAACACACCTAGAGACAGGTCAGTTAGTCTAACACACCTAGAGACAGGTTAGTTCATCTCTAACACACCTAGAGACAGGTTAGTTAGTCTCGAACACACCTAGAGACAGGTTAGTTAGTCTCTAACACACCTAGAGACAGGTTAGTTAGTCTCTAACACACCTAGAGACAGGTCAGTTAGTCTAACACACCTAGAGACAGGTCAGTTAGTCTAACACACCTAGAGACAGGTCAGTTAGTCTAACACACCTAGAGACAGGTCAGTTAGTCTAACACACCTAGAGACAGGTCAGTTAGTCTAACACACCTAGAGACAGGTCAGTTAGTCTAACACACCTAGAGACAGGTTAGTTCGTCTCGAACACACCAAGAGACAGGTTAGTTTGTCTCGAACACACCAAGAGACAGGTTAGTTTGTCTCGAACACACCAAGAGACAGGTTAGTTAGTCTCTAACACACCTAGAGACAGGAACACGCCTCAGACATACATTAATAAACCCTTTATCATGGCCATCACCTGGAGGGAAGGACCACCTCACGGTTAGTTAGTCTCTAACACACCTAGAGACATGTTAATTAGTCTCTAACACACCTCAAGACATACATTTATAAACCCTTCGTTACATCAGCACTTGGCCAAAGAAGTCAACTTTAGAGTTAGAGATGATTTGTGCCGCCAAGCCAACTCCTATAGAAGTCCTAGGACCACAGAAGGGACCAGGCTAGGTAATGACCAGAATAGGTAATGACCAGGTTAGGTAATGACCAGACTAGGTAATGACCAGGCTAGGTAATGACCAGGCTAGGTAACGACCAGAATAGGTAACGGCCAGAATAGGTAATGACCAGTTTAGGTAACGACCAGGCTAGGTAACGACCAGGCTAGGTAATGACCACAATAGGTAATGACCAGGCTAGGTAATGACCAGGCTAGGTAATGACCACAATAGGTAATGACCAGGCTAGGTAATGACCAGGCTAGGTAATGACCAGAATAGGTAACGACCAGAATAGGTAACGACCAAGCTAGGTAATGACCAGAATAGGTAACGACCAGAAAAGGTAATGACCAGGTTAGGTACTGACCAGGTTAGGTAATGACCAGGCTAGGTAATGACCAAAATAGGTAATGACAAGAATAGGAAACGACCAGGCTAGGTAATGACCAGAACAGCTGGCTAGACAGCAGAAACAGATACAGGACCAGGCTAGGTAATGACCAGAAACAGATACAGGACCAGGCTAGGTAATGACCAGGCTAGGTAATGACCAGAAACAGATACAGGACCAGGCTAGGTAATGACCAGAAACAGATACAGGACCAGGCTAGGTAATGACCAGGCTAGGTAATGACCAGAAACAGATACAGGACCAGGCTAGGTAATGACCAGAAACAGATACAGGACCAGGCTAGGTAACGACCAGAAACAGATACAGGACCAGGCTAGGTAATGACCAGGCTAGGTAACGACCAGAAACAGATACAGGACCAGGCTAGGTAATGACCAGAAACAGATACAGGACCAGGCTAGGTAATGACCAGAAACAGATACAGGACCAGGCTAGGTAATGACCAGAAACAGATACAGGACCAGGCTAGGTAATGACCAGAAACAGATACAGGACCAGGCTAGGTAACGACCAGGCTAGGTAACGACCAGGCTAGGTAATGACCAGGCTAGGTAACGACCAGAAACAGATACAGGACCAGGCTAGGTAACGACCAGGCTAGGTAATGACCAGGCTAGGTAACGACCAGAAACAGTTACAGGACCAGGCTAGGTAACGACCAGGCTAGGTAATGACCAGGCTAGGTAACGACCGGAAACAGATACAGGACCAGGCTCGGGTGATTGGACAACAGACAGAATGTGGAGGGAAAAGGTAGTAAACTGACCTCTACCAGGGAGAACTTCTCCTCGATGGTGTAGTTGTATCGTGTAGCTCGTTCATACTCCTCCGCGTTGTCAGGACACTCCTTGTTCGAGTACTTATCCGTTGGATGAACCAGCTTCCACGAGTACTGCAGGAAGAGTCGTTTTCATCATCATCCTCATCATCATCAACATCATCAAATCCCCCAAAAATTGAAGGTGTCACATGCACCGAATACAACAGTGAAACGCTTCCTAACCAAATCAAATCAAATCAAATGTTATTTGTCACATACACATGGTTAGCAGATGTTAATGCGAGTGTAGCGAAATGCTTGTGCTTCTAGTTCCGACAATACAGTGATAACCAACAAGTAATCTAACTAACAATTCCAAAACTACTGTCTTATACACAGTGTAAGGGGATGAGGAACATGTACATAAGGATATATGAATGAGTGATGGTACAGAGCAGCATACAGTAGATGGTATCGAGTACAGTATATACACATGAGATGAGTGTGTAGACAAAGTAAACAAAGTGGCATAGTTAAAGTGGCTAGTGATACATGTGTTACATAAGGATGCAGTCGATGATGTAGAGTACAGTATATACATATGCATATGAGATGAATAATGTAGGGTAAGTAACATTATATAAGGTAGCATTGTTTAAAGTGGCTAGTGATATATTTACATCATAACAATCCCTTAACCAACAATACAGTTAAGAAAATACCAACAACAAAATAAGTAAGATATAAGAATAACAAATAGTTAAAGAGCAATAGTAAATAACAATAGTGGGGCTATATACAGGGTGTTACGGTACAGAGTCAATGTGGAGGCTATATACAGGGTGTTACGGTACAGAGTCAATGTGGAGGCTATATACAGGGTATTACGGTACAGAGTCAATGTGGAGGCTATACACAGGGTATTACGGTACAGCCCGGATTTAAACTTCTGGGTTGGAGCAAGCGGTCGCATCGGCACTTCGCTCCGCAGGTAGTATAACTTTTTCATTACATTTCATTACATTTCATTATAGTACAACGGTTTGATTTGTCTAATCTTAGCAATTTCTTCTTAGCTAGCTACATAGCCGTCTTTGTATCAAAGATAATTGCATAATTATCGTATTTCATCGTCCTAACGTAGTCTTCACTGCTATTTGCCCAGCAGCTAGCCAGCTAGCCAGCTAGCAAACGCCCACCGATTGCAGCACTGTAGTAACTATTACACTCAACTGAACGACTTGATTAGTGTAGTGTTAGCTAGCTACATAGCTGTCTTTGCTGTCTTTGCTGTCTTCGTATCCAAGATAATTGTGTAGTTTAGAGTGTGTAGTCTTAGAGTGATTATCTTAATTTACCGAGGTTAGCTAGCCAGCTATTTGTCGTCCTTAACGTAGGAGATTCTGCTAGCTAGCCGACAGCTAGCCAACAGCTAGCCAACAGCTAGCTAGCCAACAGCTAGCCAACAGCTAGCCGACAGCTAGCCAACAGCTAGCCAACGTCTACCGAATAGGACTCAACAACCCGGTCGCATTCACAGGTAGTATCACATTTTCATTTAATTTCATTACAGTACAACGGTTTGATTTGTTTGATCGTAGCTAGCTACATAGCCGTCTTTGTATCAAAGATAATTGTGTAGTCTAGAGCGATTTTCTAGCTTAGCTAGCCAGCTATTGTCGTTCTTTTAACGCAACGTAACATAAACAACACTGCTAGCTAGCCAGTTAGCCCCCGAATAGCAGCACTGCAGAAACTATTACACTCAACGGAACGACTTGATTAGTGTAGTGTCAACAACGCAGCCACTGCCAGCTAGCCTACAAAGTCAACAACGCAGCCACTGCCAGCTAGCCTACTTCAGCAGTACTGTATCATTTTAATCATTTTAGTCAATAAGATTCTTGCTACGTAAGCTTAACTTTCTGAACATTCGAGACGTGTAGTCCACTTGTCATTCCAATCTCCTTTGCATTAGCGTAGCCTCTTCTGTAGCCTGTCAACTATGTGTCTGTCTATCCCTGTTCTCTCCTCTCTGCACAGACCATACAAACGCTCCACACCGCGTGGCCGCGGCCACCCTAATCTGGTGGTCCCAGCGCGCACGACCCACGTGGAGTTCCAGGTCTCCGGTAGCCTCTGGAACTGCCGATCTGCGGCCAACAAGGCCGCAGATCGGCCTATTCCTCCCTCCAGTCCCTCGACTTCTTGGCACTGACGGAAACATGGATCACCACAGACAACACTGCTACTCCTACTGCTCTCTCTTCGTCCACCCACGTGTTCTCGCACACCCCTAGAGCTTCTGGTCAGCGGGGTGGTGGCACCGGGATCCTCATCTCTCCCAAGTGGTCATTCTCTCTTTCTCCCCTTACCCATCTGTCTATCGCCTCCTTTGAATTCCATGCTGTCACAGTTACCAGCCCTTTCAAGCTTAACATCCTTATCATTTATCGCCCTCCAGGTTCCCTCGGAGAGTTCATCAATGAGCTTGATGCCTTGATAAGCTCCTTTCCTGAGGACGGCTCACCTCTCACAGTGCTGGGCGACTTTAACCTCCCCACGTCTACCTTTGACTCATTCCTCTCTGCCTCCTTCTTTACACTCCTCTCCTCTTTTGACCTCACCCTCTCACCTTCCCCCCCTACTCACAAGGCAGGCAATACGCTCGACCTCATCTTTACTAGATGCTGTTCTTCCACTAACCTCATTGCAACTCCCCTCCAAGTCTCCGACCACTACCTTGTATCCTTTTCCCTCTCGCTCTCATCCAACACCTCCCACACTGCCCCTACTCGGATGGTATCGCGCCGTCCCAACCTTCGCTCTCTCTCCCCCGCTACTCTCTCCTCTTCCATCCTATCATCTCTTCCCTCTGCTCAAACCTTCTCCAACCTATCTCCTGATTCTGCCTCCTCAACACTCCTCTCCTCCCTTTCTGCATCCTTTGACTCTCTATGTCCCCTATCCTCCAGGCCGGCTCGGTCCTCCCCTCCCGCCCCGTGGCTCGACGACTCATTGCGAGCTCACAGAACAGGGCTCCGGGCAGCCGAGCGGAAATGGAGGAAAACTCGCCTCCCTGCGGACCTGGCATCCTTTCACTCCCTCCTCTCTACATTCTCCTCCTCTGTCTCTGCTGCTAAAGCCATTTTCTACCACTCTAAATTCCAAGCATCTGCCTCTAACCCTAGGAAGCTCTTTGCCACCTTCTCCTCCCTCCTGAATCCTCCTCCCCCTCCCCCCCTCCTCCCTCTCTGCAGATGACTTCGTCAACCATTTTGAAAAGAAGGTCGACGACATCCGATCCTCGTTTGCTAAGTCAAACGGCACCGCTGGTTCTGCTCACACTGCCCTACCCTGTGCTCTGACCTCTTTCTCCCCTCTCTCTCCAGATGAAATCTCGCGTCTTGTGACGGCCGGCCGCCCAACAACCTGCCCACTTGACCCTATCCCCTCCTCTCTTCTCCAGACCATTTCCGGAGACCTTCTCCCTTACCTCACCTCGCTCATCAACTCATCCCTGACCGCTGGCTACGTCCCTTCCGTCTTCAAGAGAGCGAGAGTTGCACCCCTTCTGAAAAAACCTACACTCGATCCCTCCGATGTCAACAACTACAGACCAGTATCCCTTCTTTCTTTTCTCTCAAACGTGCCGTCCTTGGCCAGCTCTCCCGCTATCTCTCTCTGAATGACCTTCCTGATCCAAATCAGTCAGGTTTCAAGACTAGTCATTCAACTGAGACTGCTCTTCTCTGTATCACGGAGGCGCTCCGCACTGCTAAAGCTAACTCTCTCTCCTCTGCTCTCATCCTTCTAGACCTATCGGCTGCCTTCGATACTGTGAACCATCAGATCCTCCTCTCCACCCTCTCCGAGTTGGGCATCTCCGGCGCGGCCCACGCTTGGATTGCGTCCTACCTGACAGGTCGCTCCTACCAGGTGGCGTGGCGAGAATCTGTCTCCTCACCACGCGCTCTCACCACTGGTGTCCCCCAGGGCTCTGTTCTAGGCCCTCTCCTATTCTCGCTATACACCAAGTCACTTGGCTCTGTCATAACCTCACATGGTCTCTCCTATCATTGCTATGCAGACGACACACAATTAATCTTCTCCTTTCCCCCTTCTGATGACCAGGTGGCGAATCGCATCTCTGCATGTCTGGCAGACATATCAGTGTGGATGACGGATCACCACCTCAAGCTGAACCTCGGCAAGACTGAGCTGCTCTTCCTCCCGGGGAAGGACTGCCCGTTCCATGATCTCGCCATCACGGTTGACAACTCCATTGTGTCCTCCTCCCAGAGCGCTAAGAACCTTGGCGTGATCCTGGACAACACCCTGTCGTTCTCAACTAACATCAAGGCGGTGGCCCGTTCCTGTAGGCTCATGCTCTACAACATCCGCAGAGTGCGACCCTGCCTCACACAGGAAGCGGCGCAGGTCCTAATCCAGGCACTTGTCATCTCCCGTCTGGATTACTGCAACTCGCTGTTGGCTGGGCTCCCTGCCTGTGCCATTAAACCCCTACAACTCATCCAGAATGCCGCAGCCCGTCTGGTGTTCAACCTTCCCAAGTTCTCTCACGTCACCCCGCTCCTCCGCTCTCTCCACTGGCTTCCAGTTGAAGCTCGCATCCGCTACAAGACCATGGTGCTTGCCTACGGAGCTGTGAGGGGAACGGCACCTCAGTACCTCCAGGCTCTGATCAGGCCCTACACCCAAACAAGGGCACTGCGTTCATCCACCTCTGGCCTGCTCGCCTCCCTACCACTGAGGAAGTACAGTTCCCGCTCAGCCCAGTCAAAACTGTTCGCTGCTCTGGCCCCCAATGGTGGAACAAACTCCCTCACGACGCCAGGACAGCGGAGTCAATCACCACCTTCCGGAGACACCTGAAACCTCACCTCTTTAAGGAATACCTAGGATAGGATAAGTAATCCTTCTCACCCCCCCCCTTTAAGATTTAGATGCACTATTGTAAAGTGACTGTTGTACTGGATGTCATAAGGTGAATGCACCAATTTGTAAGTCGCTCTGGATAAGAGCGTCTGCTAAATGACTTAAATGTAAATGTTAAATGAGAGTCAATGTGGAGGCTATATACAGGGTATTACGGTACAGAGTCAATGTGGAGGATATATACAGGGTATTACGGTACAGAGTCAATGTGGAGACTATATACAGGGGGTACTGGTACAGAGTCAATGTGGAGACTATATACAGGGGGTACCGGTACAGAGTCAATGTGGAGGCTATATACAGGGTTTTACGGTACAGAGTCAATGTGGAGACTATATACAGGGGGTACCGGTACAGAGTCAATGTGGAGACTATATACAGGGGGTTACGGTACAGAGTCAATGTGGAGGCTATAAACAGGGGGTACCGGTACAGAGTCAATGTGGAGACTATATACAGGGGGTACCGGTACAGAGTCAATGTGGAGACTATAAACAGGGGGTACTGGTACAGAGTCAATGTGGAGGCTATAAACAGGGGGTACCGGTACAGAGTCAATGTGGAGGCTATATACAGGGGGTACCGGTACAGAGTCAATGTGGAGGCTATATACAGGGTATTACGGTACAGAGTCAATGTGGAGACTATATACAGGGGGTACCGGTACAGAGTCAATGTGGAGACTATATACAGGGGGTACCGGTACAGAGTCAATGTGGAGGCTATATACAGGGTGTTACGGTACAGAGTCAGTGTGGAGGCTATATACAGGGGGTACCAGTACAGAGTCAATGTGGAGGCTATATACAGGGGGTACCGGTACAGAGTCAATGTGGAGGCTATATACAAGGGGTACCGGTACAGAGTCAATGTGGAGGCTATATACAGGCTGTTACGGCACAGATTCAAAGTGGAGGCTATATACAGGGTATTACGGTACAGAGTCGGTGTGGAGCCAAAAGAGAGAGCAGAAAGAGAGAAAGAGAAAGAGAGCAGAAAGAGAGAACTGAAAAAAATGGGCAATAGGGAAGACAATAGGGTAGCCTAGTGGTTAGAGTGTTGGACTAGTAACCGGAAGGTTGCGAGTTCAAACCCCCGAGCTGACAAGGTACAAATCTGTCGTTCTGCCCCTGAACAGGCAGTTAACCCACTGTTCCTAGGCCGTCATTGAAAATGAGAATTTGTTCTTAACTTGGTTCCTTTTTTGAATATTCGATGAGGGTTGTTGACATCAACTGCCTGTATTCATTGGAGAGAGATGCTATGCCTAGCCTCATGTCATGAATATGCATAGCCATTAAGATAACTCCGGGATGTCACGTGTCCCACTTACTGTATATCAATACACTCGTAGCACAGTTGGTAGAGCATGGCGCTTGTAACGCCAGGGTAGTGGGTTCGATTCCCGGGACCACCCATACGTAGAATGTATGCACACATTACTGTAAATCGCTTTGGATAAAAGCGTCTGCTAAATGGCATATATTATTATATATTATTATTATTATTATATTAACTTAAGATTTACTAAACTTGTATTCAATCAAATAAGCCATTCAGTTTGTTGGCCAAATTCGACACTCTCTCATTGTCCTCCATACAAAAACTCCTTGCTTGGTGGGCGAAACAACGTCACATGCCGCAGGGTGACAAATTTTGGGCCTCTCTCTTCCTCTTCCTCTCTGACAGTAGTCACAGTGTGAACTGGGATGATATGGGAGAGAAATCAGTTTGCCCACGCTGATAGTAAGTCTCTGGCAGGTGTCTGTCTGTGAGGGTCGTCTCCACTATAGTCTTTGTCGTCAAAGGCACCATCACTTGGGATGTATGACCTCACCACTTCCATGAAGTGTGTTGGTTAGGGTGTGATCTCATTTATTAAGATCCCCATTAGCCAACTGCGACAGATAGTCTTACTGGGGTCCGACACATAACGAAAAAGACAGATAAAACCCCATGTAATTTACTCTCCTCAACTTGTTCAACAGCCTTCATTACCAGATTCAGCAGAGGTCTACAACTTAGGGAATGATTTGTACCAAATACACTGCTCTTAGTTTTAGAGATGTTCAAGACCCGTTTATTACTGGCCACCCATTCCAAAACAGACTGCAACTCTTTGTTAAGGGTTTCAGTGACTCCATTAGCTGTGGTTGCTGATGCGTATATGGTTGAATCATCAGCATACATGGACACACATGCTGTGTTTAATGCCAGTGGCAGGTTATTGGTGAAAAGAGTAGAGGGCCAAAAGAGCTGCCCTGCGGTACACCGCACTTTACATGTTTGACATTAGAGAAGCTTCCATAAAAGAAAACCATTTGAGTTCTATTAGATAGACAGCTCTGAATCCACAATATGGCAGAAGTTGAAAAGCCATAACACAAACGTTTTCTAAACAACAGGTTATGGACAGGGTTAAGGTTAGAGGTCACTCACCACTTCCATGACATGTGCGCTCCACTGGGACAGTAGCTGCATCCCCTGCAGAGCCAAGTCAAACAGCTTCCTGTACTCATGGTCTGTCTTGTGGGCCTCCTGACGACCGGACCCCGTCACCACCTAGAGAGAGAGACACCTTTATTAGGACAAGAGGTTAACTAACCATAACCATAATCCTAACCCTTCAACTAACCCTAACCCTTCACATTACAGGTTAACTAACCCTAACCCTTCACATAACAGGTTAACTAACCCTAACCCTTCACACAACAGGTTAACTAACCCTAACCCTTCACACAACAGGTTAACTAACCCTAACCCTTCACACAACAGGTAAACTAACCCTAACCCTTCACATTACAGGTAAACTAACCCTAACCCTTCACATTACAGGTTAACTAACCCTAACCCTTCACATTACAGGTTACACTTGACATTAGGCTTGGGCGGTATACTGTATGTCGAGGTATTCTGAAATATACACGGTATGATTTTCAATACTGTCAACAACCCATGTTTTGTTTCTTTTATTGGGGGGGGGGGCCCTAAAGCTCATGGCCCCCTCACCTCATAGTGCCACTGCTTATAACGTTAAGTTACTATCTAAGATGTGCCAAATAAAATATCTCCAGCTCAGGGCTCCAGCTGTGCATAAAGTGTTGGTCCCATGTTCCATGAGCTGAAATAAAAGATCCCAGAAATTTCCCAAATGTTGTGCACAAATTTGTATTTCATCCCTGTTAGTGAGCATTTCTCCTTTCCTAAAAAATAATCCATCCACCGGACAGGTGTGGCCTATCAAGAAGCTAATTAAAACAGCATGATCATTACACAGGTGCACTTTGTGCCGGTGACAATAAAAGGCCACTGTAAAATGTGCAGTTGTCATCACAACACAAGGCCACAGATGTCTCAAGTTGAGGAAGCGTGAAATTGTTATGCTGACTGCGGGAATGTCCACCAGAGCTGTTGCCAGATAATTGAATGTTCATTTATCTACGATAAGCTGCCTCCAATGTCGTTTTAGAGAATTTGGCAGTACGTCCAACTGGCCGCAGACCACGTGTATGGCGTCGTGTGGGCGGGCAGTTCGCTGATGTCAACAATGTGAACATTGTAGTGGAAATTTCCTGTATTTACCAAATCATGAGACCAAACCACCACACAATCAGAGTTATCATAAAGTCCATCGTTAATTATTATGAGCTCCATCACATCACCTGTGACTCTCAGATCAATTCAGTGTCTATAAATGAATTCTCTGAGAAGCCTTACAAAACAGTTCTTAGTATCATTTATAGCCAAGACACACCCATCTCAACTCACATGACGAATAACAGATCTTAGGAACATTACAAAGGAAGACTTTACTTGAGAGAGGAGTATTCCATAGCCAGACAGCATTAGCTATAAATTATCATTCAGTTTGCTCTCCTAAAACGAAGTTCTACTTCTCGTTCTTGGTACAACATAGTACCAAGACATTAGGATATATATCAATTGTCATTTTAGACACTCCCATTCTGGACAAGCACACGGAGACACAGTGACTAGCACACAGACATTGTGGAGCCAAGAGATAATTGGTTCCCCCTCAATCATCACTTAACATGGTTTAAAAGATGTGTTTACATATGAAGACAAGCTTGACCTCTGCCCTCTCTGCGGCCCAAGTAACTGAACCCTGACAGAGAACAGATAACTGCAACCGGCCAACAGTATTATCCAAACATAGACATTCTAATGACATATCTCACATGCAATGCAATAAAATAAATAAAACATTTTATTTATAAATGTTACCTAAATAATTCTGATTCCGCCACGACTCACTTCTCCCACGCCCCAGTGGGGTCATGGTATGGGCAGGCATAAGCTGCGGCCAATGAACACAATTGCATTTTATGTTTAAAGTTAGTGAGGGAAATATAAGTCTCCAACTTCAGCGATTTTTGCAATTAGTTCGAGTCACTGGCAGCAGAGAACTGGAAGGAAATGTGGCCAAAGGAGGTGTTGGCTTTGGGGATGACCAGTGAGATATACCTGCTGGAGCACGTGCTATAGGTGGGTGTTGTTATCGTGACCAGTGAGCTGAGATAAGGCGGAGCTTTACCTAGCATAGACTTATAGATGACCTGGAGCCAGTGGGTCTGGCAAGGAATGAGATGTAGTCTAGTATCTCACCCATTAAAAAACATGAGATGTAGTCTAGTATCTCACCCATTAAAAAACATGAGATGTAGTCTTGTCGCTCACCCATTAAAAACACATGAGATGTAGTCTAGTATCTCACCCATTAAAAAACATGAGATGTAGTCTCTCACCCATTAAAAACACATGAGATGTAGTCTAGTATCTCACCCATTAAAAACACGAGATGTAGTCTAGTCGCTCACCCATTAAAACACATGAGATGTAGTCTAGTATCTCACCCATTAAAAACACGAGATGTAGTCTAGTCGCTCACCCATTAAAACACGAGATGTAGTCTACTTTGGCGTGGTGGCCGGAGATTTTAATTGTACCCTTAACCCAACCATCTCAAGTCCCCACCACAAATCATAGATCTGCAAAGATGTTGAACTCTCTTACTAAAGAGATGGGACTGATAGATATCTGGAGAGAGACTAATAGCTCATCTATGGACTATACATACTACTCTAATGTCCATAACACCTACTCCCGTATAGATTACATTTTTATCCCAAAGAGTTTCATAAATTCAGCCACATGTACAATCAGACCCATAGCACTTTCAGACCACGCCTTTGTCCACCTCCGCTTTGACCTCTGCAGAAAGGTCGAGGTCAAAGAGCTGGAAATTCAACACCTCCATCAAACGAAGTGTCCCATACATTGGTAACTACATGGATAGACAACTACACACAAGACAACAAAGATTCTCCTGTTTCTCCGGCCACAATGCGGGACGCTGCTAAAGCCACACTAAGAGGTCATCTAATTGCATATGCTTCCTCTAAGAAAACAGCAATGGAAGCACACAGGCTAGATCTTGAGAGGGAGCTGGAATGCTGTGAAAAAATACATAAACAATCCCCAGACCTCCTGGAGTCATCTTAAAGCAGACAAAGCCAAACTGAATTTGGACTACACTCAGGAGATAAAAAAAAAGTTTTCTTTACTAAACAGAAATACCATGAGTATAGCAATAGGCCCAGTAGATTGCTTGCTTACCAATTAAAAAAGGAGCAGTCAGAGCGTACAATCATGGCTCTCCGAACAGCAGAGGACGAGGTCACATATGACCCAAAAAAGATCAATTTAACTTTTCATGATTTTTACTGCAAACTATATACCTCTGAGAGAAAACACATGGAGGCAGAACTCCACTCTTTCCTAGAGGGAATCTCGCTACCTAAACTATCAGAGCACCAGCTCTATGAAGACACTATGTCCTTTCAATATTACACTCACCAGCTCTATGAAGACACTATGTCCTTTCAATATTACACTCACCAGCTCTATGAAGACACTATGTCCTTTCAATATTACACTCACCAGCTCTATGAAGACACTATGTCCTTTCAATATTACACTCACCAGCTCTATGAAGACACTTTGTCCTTTCAATATTACACTCACCAGCTCTATGAAGACACTATGTCCTTTCCAATGGAAAACACAGGGGTTTCAATACCTCGGGATCTTCATAACACCAGATCAATTATCTTCCACACACAGAACGATCTCTAAAACCTGGATCTCCCTCCCAATTAGCTTAGTAGGAAGAATGAATGTAATCCGTATGAACGTCCTCCCTAGACTGAACTACTTATTTCAGATGCTCCCATGCTATCTCCCAGTTTCCTTCTTCAAAACAACTAACCAAAGCATCACCAAATTTATATGGGACAATAAAAAACTTAGGATCAAGTTTTCCACTCTATCGAAACCTGAATCTAAGGGTGGTCTTGCCCTTCCCTCCCTTCAATTGTACTACTGGTCTGCCCAAATCCGCAACATGCTTCAGATAGAAGCCCAATCCTGTGGTTCATTGCCCTTAAGCTCAATTATATTCATTAATAACTTTAGTGAAGTGGGCAACATAGCCAAAACCTTTGTGATTTACAGCACCCTACTAGCGTGGAGGGACTGTAAGAAATACCTGGGCACTTCCTCCCAAATATGTTCTCACTCGCCTATAGTAGGCAACCCAGACTTGCCAAAAGCCCTGAGGGATGCCAACTTTAATCTTTGGCATACTCTAGGAATCAGGACATTTTCAGACCTATTTCATCAGAAAACCACTATACTGAAATCCTTTCAAGAACTCTGTAGTGAATTCAATTTGCCAAGATCCCATTTTTTTTTTATATCTTCAAATTAGACATGTCATTTCCTCATTTACCTCCAAGAGGAGGTGTAGAACTCAGTTGAATGAAGTTGAAACCCTTCTTGTCACAGCACAATCCATTAAAGGCAAAATATCTTACATCTATAGACTCCTTTCTGAGAAAGGAAGCTCCTCCTTTACTCCTTTGAAAATAATCTGGGAAAAGGACCTTGGTCTGACTATCAGTGATGAGTTATGGGCGGAGGTTTGCAACTGGTATACTGCACCTCTACTACTGTAAAAATGAAATAATCTAATTACACATTTTTGTACACATTTTATTATACTCCTTTGAGACTCCATAGAATGAAAACAGATATGTCTCCTAACTGTAAAAGATGTACCTCTGAAAGTGGAACCTATATGCATGTATTTTGGAGCTGTAGGGAGCTCTTTACATACTGCTGCACAGAAAATACTAGAGGTACAGTTTGATATGACCCCGTGTATCTATCTTCTTAATACCCAGCAGGACTTTGTTCTTGATCCTGACAGAGAACATTTGCTCATGACTATTACATACTTTGCTAAGAAATGTATTCTTCTATTGTGGGCCTCTAATACCCCCTCCTACATTTAAAATGTGGATTGACCAGATTGTTGACTTCCTTCCTCTTGAAAAGCTCCCTTATGACCTCCACAAGAGACAGCCCAAGTTTGATAGACTCTGGTCTCCACTATTCAACTATATTTCAAACTGGACAGAGTGAACGGGGTGACTAGGGAAATGCGCAGATACATGTTGTGTAAGGTACTGTAAAACCTAAAAACTAATTATTGGCCCGTCGTTTCAGCGAAGGCTTGAAATAGCTGATAAGAACCTTGATGCTGCAAGTGTTATATATGTTTTTTGTGTGTTTTTATTTTATTTATTTTTTGAGTACGTGTGCGTATGTATATATATATATATTTTTTTATAAGTTTTCTTGTTTTTCAATCAACCAACAAAACATTCACAGATGTGACAGGCTTAAAAAATAAAATAAAAAAAGTTTAAAAGTAATAATACATTTGAAAAAATATATATATATTAAAGAAGAGAAAAATAAACATTTTTTTATTATTTTTCTTTTTTCTCCCTTGGTGCATATATATACACATACTATATATATATATATATATATATACTATATACACACTATATATATATACTATATATAACTATATACATACTATATATATATATATATATATAACTATATACACACTATATATATATATATCTCTGTTCTATCACTCTCTCCTCTCCTCTCCTCTCCTCTCTCTCCTCTCCTCTCCTCTCCTCTCCTCTCCTCTCCTCTCCTCTCCTCTCTCCTCTCCTCTCCTCTCCTCTCCTCTCCTCTCCTCTCCTCTCCTATATATATGTGTATATATGGGTGTGTATGTATGTACTATACACTGCTCAAAAGAATAAAGGGAACACTAAAATAACACATCCTAGATCTGAATGAATGAAATATTCTTATTAAATACTTTTTTCGTTACATAGTTGAATGTGCTGACAACAAAATCACACAAAAATTATCAATGGAAATCAAATTTATCAACCCATGGAGGTCTGGATTTGGAGTGACACTCAAAATTAAAGTGGAAAACCACACTACAGGCTGATCCAACTTTGATGTACTGTCCTTAAAAGAAGTCAAAATGAGGCTCAGTAGTGTGTGTGGCATCCACGTGCCTGTATGACCTCCCTACAATGCCTGGGCATGCTCCTGATGAGGTGGTGGATGGTCTCCTGAGGAATCTCCTCCGAGACCTGGACTAAAGCATCCGCCAACTCCTGGACAGTCTGTGGTGCAACGTGGCGTTGGTGGATGGAGCGAGACATGATGTCCCAGATGTGCTCAATTGGATTCAGGTCTGGGGAACGGGCGGGCCAGTCCATAGCATCAATGCCTTCCTCTTACAGGAACTGCTGACACACTCCAGCCACATGAGGGCCAGCATTGTCTTGCATTAGGAGGAACCCATGGCCAACCACACCAGCATATCGTCTCACAAGGGGTCTGAGGATCTCATCTCGGTACCTAATGGCAGTCAGGCTACCTCTGGCGAGCACATGGAGGGCTGTGCGGCCCCCCAAAGAAATGCCACCCCACACCATGACTGACCCACCGTCAAACCGGTCATGCTGGAGGATGTTGCAGGCAGCAGAACGTTCTCCACGGCGTCTCCAGACTCTGTCACGTGCTCAGTGTGAACCTGCTTTCATCTGTGAAGAGCACAGGGCGCCAGTGGCGAATTTGCCAATCTTGGTGTTCTCTGGCAAATGCCAAACGTCCTGCACGGTGTTGAGCTGTAAGCACAACCCCCCCCTGTGGATGTAGGGTCCTCATACCACTCTCATGGAGTCTGTTTCTGACCGTTTGAGCAGACACATGCACATTTGTGGCCTGCTGGAGGTCATTTTGCAGGGCTCTGGCATTGCTCCTTGCACAAAGGCGGAGGTAGCGGTCCTGCTGCTGGGTTGTTGCCCTCCTACGGCCTCCTCCACGTCTCCTGATGTACTGGCCTGTCTCCTGGTAGCGCCTCCATGCTCTGGACACTACGCTGACAGACACAGCAAACCTTCTTGCCACAGCTCGCATTGATGTGCCATCCTGGATGAGCTGCACTACCTGAGCCACTTGTGTGGGTTGTAGACTCCGTCTCATGCTACCACTAGAGTGAAAGCACCGCCAGCATTCAAAAGTGACCAGAACATCAGCCAGGAAGCATAGGAACTGAGAAGTGGTCAGTGGTCCCCACCTGCAGAACCACTCCTTTATTGGGTGTGTCTTGCTAATTGCCTATAATTTCCACCTGTTGTCTATTACATTTGCACAACAGCATGTGAAATGTATTGTCAATCAGTGTTGCTTCCTAAGTGGACAGTTTGATTTCACAGAAGTGTGATTGACTTGGAGTTACATTGTGTTGTTTAAGTGTTCCCTTTATTTTTTTGAGCAGTGTATATATATGTAAATAGTTATATATAGTTATATATATATATATAGTATGTATATATAGTATGTATATAGTTATATATATATATAGTATGTATATAGTTATATATATATATATATATAGTATATATATATAGTATATATATATAGTATATATATATATATATATATATAGTATGTATATAGTTATATATATATATATATATAGTATGTATATAGTTATATATATATATAGTATGTATATAGTTATATATATATATATATAGTATATATATAGTTATATATATTATAGTATGTATATATAGTATGTATATAGTTATATATATATATAGTATGTATATATAGTATGTATATAGTTATATATATATAGTATATATATAGTTATATATAGTATGTATATATAGTATGTATATAGTTATATATATATATATATATAGTATGTATATATAGTATGTATATAGTTATATATATATATAGTATGTATATAGTTATATATAGTATGTATATATAGTATGTATATAGTTATATATATATATATATAGTATGTATATATAGTATGTATATAGTTATATATATATAGTATGTATATAGTTATATATAGTATGTATATATAGTATGTATATAGTTATATATATATATATATATATATATAGTATGTATATATAGTATGTATATAGTTATATATATATAGTATATATATATGTATATAGTTATATATATATATATAGTATGTATATAGTTATATATAGTTATATATATATAGTATATATATATAGTATGTATATAGTTATATATATATAGTATGTATATAGTTATATATAGTATGTATATAGTTATATATATATATAGTTATATATATATATATAGTATGTATATATAGTATGTATATAGTTATATATATATAGTATGTATATATAGTATGTATATAGTTATATATATATATAGTATATATATATATATGTATATAGTTATATATATATAGTATGTATATATAGTATGTATATATAGTATATATATATATAGTATGTATATATAGTATGTATATAGTTATATATATGTATAGTATGTATATATATGTATATAGTTATATATATATAGTATGTATATATAGTATGTATATAGTTATATATATATAGTATGTATATATAGTATGTATATAGTTATATATATATAGTATGTATATATATGTATATAGTTATATATATATATAGTATGTATATATAGTTATATATATATATATAGTATGTATATAGTTATATATATATATAGTATGTATATATAGTATGTATATATTTATATATATATTATATATATATATATATATATATAGTATATAGTATATATATATATATATATATATATATATATATATATATAGTATGTATATAGTTATATATATATATATATATATGTATATATAGTATGTATATAGTTATATATATATATATAGTATGTATATATATATGTATATATTATATATATATATATATATATATATAGTATGTATATAGTTATATATATATATATAGTATGTATATATAGTATGTATATAGTTATATATATATATATATATATATATAGTATGTATATAGTTATATATATATATAGTATGTATATATAGTATGTATATAGTTATATATATAGTATGTATATAGTTATATATATATATAGTATGTATATAGTTATATATATATATATAGTATATATATAGTTATATATAGTATGTATATAGTTATATATATATATATATATATAGTCTGATCAGGCCCTACACCCAAACAAGTATGTATATATAGTATGTATATAGTTATCCCTACCACTGATAAGTATAGCTATGTATATAGTTATAAACTATATAGCTGCCCTGGCCCCCATATATAGTATCCCTATATAGGATAGCGGAGTAATATACCTTCCGGAGACACCTAAACCCCACCTCTTTAAGGAATACCTAGGATAGGTTATAGTAATCCCTCTCACCCCACCCCCTAAGTTTTAGATGCACTATTGTTAAGTGACTGTCCCACTGGATGTCATAAGGTGAATGCACCAATTTGTATGCTATGGATATAGCGTATGTATATAGTTATATGTAAATGTAATGTATGTATATATAGTATGTATATAGTTATATATATATATAGTGTGTATATATATATAGTATATATATATATATATATAGTATATATATATATATATATATATATATATATATATAGTATATATATATAGTATGTATATAGTTATATATATATATAGTATGTATATATAGTATGTATATAGTTATATATATATATATAGTATATATATATAGTATGTATATAGTTATATATATATATATAGTATGTATATAGTTATATATATATATATATATAGTATGTATATAGTTATATATATATATATAGTATGTATATAGTTATATATATATATAGTATGTATATATAGTATGTATATAGTTATATATATATATAGTATGTATATATATAGTATATATATAGTATATATATATATATATATATAGTTATATATATATATATAGTATATATATAGTATATATATATATAGTATGTATATAGTTATATATATATATAGTATGTATATAGTTATATATATATAGTATATATATATAGTTATATATATATAGTATGTATATAGTTATATATATATATATATATGTATATATAGTATATATATATTATATATATATATATATGTATATAGTTATATATATATATATATATGTATATATAGTTATATATATATATAGTATGTATATAGTTATATATATATATATAGTATATATATATAGTATGTATATAGTTATATATATATATATAGTATGTATATAGTTATATATATATATATATAGTATGTATATATAGTATGTATATAGTTATATATATATATATAGTATATATATATAGTATGTATATAGTTATATATATATATATAGTATGTATATATATATCGTATGTATATAGTTATATATATATATAGTATGTATATATAGTATGTATATAGTTATATATATATATATAGTATGTATATAGTTATATATATATATATATATATATATAGTATGTATATAGTTATATATATATATATATAGTATGTATATAGTATATATATATAGTATGTATATAGTTATATAGTATGTATATATATATATATATGTATATATAGTATGTATATAGTTATATATATATATAGTATGTATATAGTTATATATATATATATATATAGTATGTATATAGTTATATATATATATATAGTATGTATATAGTTATATATATATATATATAGTATGTATATAGTTATATATATATAGTATGTATATAGTTATATATATATATAGTATGTATATATAGTATGTATATAGTTATATATATATATAGTATGTATATAGTTATATATATATATATAGTACCCAACCTTCGCTCTCTCTCCCCCGCTACTCTCTCCTCTTCCATCCTATCATCTCTTCCCTCCGCTCAAACCTTCTCCCACCTATCTCCTGATTCTGCCTCCTCAACCCTCCTCTCCTCCCTCTCTGCATCCCTTGACTCTCTATGTCCCCTATCCTCCAGGCCGGCTCGGTCCTCCCTCCCGCTCCGTGGCTCGATGACTCATTGCGAGCTCACAGAACAGGGCTCCGGGCAGCCGGCGGAAATGGAGGAAAATGTATATATAGCCTCCCTGCGGACCTGGCATCCTTTCACTCCCTCCTCTCTACATTTCCTCCTCTGTCTCTGCTGCTAAAGCCACTTTCTACCACGCTAAATTCCAAGCTTCTGCCTCCAACCCTAGGAAGCTCTTTGCCACCTTCTCCTCCCTCCTGAATCCTCCGCCCCTCCCCCCCTCCTCCCTCTCTGCAGATGACTTCGTCAACCATTTTGAAAAGAAGGTCGACGACATCCGATCCTCGTTTGCTAAGTCAAACGACACCGCTATTCTGCTCACACTGCCCTACCCTGTGCTCTGACCTCTTTCTCCCCTCTCTCTCCAGATGAAATCTCGCGTCTTGTGACGGCCGGCCGCCCAACAACCTGCCCGCTTGACCCTATCCCCTCCTCTCTTCTCCAGACCATTTCCGGAGACCTTCTCCCTTACCTCACCTCGCTCATCAACTCATCCCTGACCGTTGGCTACGTCCCTTCCGTCTTCAAGAGAGCGAGAGTTGCACCCCTTCTGAAAAAACCTACACTCGATCCCTCCGATGTCAACAATTACAGACCAGTATCCCTTCTTTCTTTTCTCTCCAAAACTCTTGAACGTGCCGTCCTTGGCCAGCTCTCCCGCTATCTCTCTCTGAATGACCTATTGATCCAAATCAGTCAGGTTTCAAGACTAGTCATTCAACTGAGACTGCTCTCCTCTGTATCACGGAGGCGCTCCGCACTGCTAAAGCTAACTCTCTCTCCTCTGCTCTCATCCTTCTAGATCTATCGGCTGCCTTCGATACTGTGAACCATCAGATCCTCCTCTCCACCCTCTCCGAGTTGGGCATCTCCGGCGCGGCCCACGCTTGTTGCGTCCTACCTGACAGGTCGCTCCTACCAGGTGGCGTGGCGAGAATCTGTCTCCTCACCACGCGCTCTCACCACTGGTGTCCCCCAGGGCTCTGTTCTTGGCCCTCTCCTATTCTCGCTATACACCAAGTCACTTGGCTCTGTCATAACCTCACATGGTCTCTCTTATCATTGCTATGCAGACGACACACAATTAATCTTCTCCTTTCCCCCTTCTGATGACCAGGTGGCGAATATCTCTGCATGTCTGGCAGACATATCAGTGTGGATGACGGATCACCACCTCAAGCTGAACCTCGGCAAGACGGAGCTGCTCTTCCTCCCGGGGAAGGACTGCCCGTTCCATGATATCGCCATCACGGTTGACAACTCCATTGTGTCCTCCTCCCAGAGCGCCAAGAACCTTGGCGTGATCCTGGACAACACCCTGTCGTTCTCAACTAACATCAAGGCGGTGGCCCGTTCCTGTAGGTTCATGCTCTACAACATCCGTAGAGTACGACCCTGCCTCACACAGGAAGCGGCGCAGGTCCTAATCCAGGCACTTGTCATCTCCCGTCTGGATTACTGCAACTCGCTGTTGGCTGGGCTCCCTGCCTGTGCCATTAAACCCCTTCAACTCATCCAGAACGCCGCAGCCCGTCTGGTGTTCAACCTTCCCAAGTTCTATCTCATAGTCACCCCGCTCCTCCGTTCTCTCCACTGGCTTCCAGTTGAAGCTCGCATCCGCTACAAGACCATGGTGCTTGCCTACGGAGCTGTGAGGGGAACGGCACCTCAGTACCTCCAGGCTCTGATCAGGCCCTACACCCAAACAAGGGCACTGCGTTCATCCACCTCTGGCCTGCTCGCCTCCCTACCACTGAGGAAGTACAGCTCCCGCTCAGCCCAGTCAAAACTGTTCGCTGCCCTGGCCCCCCAATGGTGGAACAAACTCCCTCACGACGCCAGGACAGCGGAGTCAATCACCACCTTCCGGAGACACCTGAAACCCCACCTCTTTAAGGAATACCTAGGATAGGTTAAGTAATCCCTCTCACCCCACCCCCCTAAGTTTTAGATGCACTATTGTTAAGTGACTGTCCCACTGGATGTCATAAGGTGATTGCACCAATTTGTAAGTCGCTCTGGATAAGAGCGTCTGCTAAATGACTTAAATGTAATGTAAAATGTAGTATGTATATAGTTATATATATATATATAGTATGTATATAGTTATATATATGTATATATAGTATGTATATAGTTATATATATATATATATATATATATATATATAGTATGTATATATAGTATGTATATAGTTATATATATATATATAGTATGTATATATAGTATGTATATATAGTATGTATATAGTTATATATATATATGTATATATAGTATGTATATATAGTATATATATATAGTATGTATATAGTTATATATATATATGTATATATAGTATGTATATATAGTATATATATATAGTATGTATATAGTTATATATATATATGTATATATAGTATGTATATAGTTATATATATATATATAGTATGTATATAGTTATATATATATAGTATGTATATAGTTATATATATATAGTATGTGTATATAGTATGTATATATAGTATATATATATAGTATGTATATATAGTATGTATATATAGTATGTATATATAGTATGTATATAGTTATATATATATAGTATGTATATAGTTATATATATATAGTATGTATATAGTTATATATATATATATAGTATGTATATAGTTATATATATATATATGTATATATATATATATATGTATATAGTTATATATATATATATATATAGTATGTGTATAGTTATATATATATAGTATGTATATAGTTATATAGTATATATATAGTATGTATATAGTTATATATATATATATAGTATGTATATAGTTATATATATATAGTATGTATATAGTTATATATATATATATATAGTATGTATATAGTTATATATATATAGTATGTATATAGTTATATATATATATATATGTATATAGTATATAGTATATATAGTATGTATATAGTTATATATATATATAGTATGTATATAGTTATATATATATATATAGTATGTGTATATATATATATATATAGTATGTATATAGTTATATATATGTATATATAGTATGTATATAGTTATATATATATATATATATATATATGTATATATATATAGTATGTATATAGTTATATATATATATATATGTATATATAGTATGTATATATAGTATGTATATATAGTATGTATATAGTATATATATATATAGTATGTATATAGTTATATATATATATATATATAGTATGTATATAGTTATATATATATATATATATATATATATATGTATATATAGTATGTATATAGTTATATATATATATATAGTATGTATATAGTTATATATATATATATATATATATAGTATATATATATATAGTATGTATATATAGTATGTATATAGTTATATATATATATAGTATGTATATAGTTATATATATATATATAGTATGTATATAGTTATATATATAGTATGTATATATAGTATATATATATATATATAGTATGTATATAGTTATATATATATATAGTATGTATATAGTATATATATATATAGTATGTATATAGTTATATATATATATAGTATGTATATAGTTATATAGTTATATATATATATAGTATGTATATAGTTATATATATATATATATATATATAGTATGTATATAGTTATATATATATATAGTATGTATATAGTTATATATATGTATATATAGTATATATATATAGTATGTGTATAGTTATATATATATATATAGTATATATATATATATATAGTATGTATATAGTTATATATATATATAGTATGTATATAGTTATATATATATATATATATAGTATGTATATAGTTATATATATGTATATATAGTATATATATAGTATGTGTATAGTTATATATATGTATATATAGTATGTATATAGTTATATATATATATAGTATGTATATAGTTATATATATATATATATATATATAGTATGTATATAGTTATATATATATATATAGTATGTATATAGTTATATATATATATATATATAGTATGTATATAGTTATATATATATAGTATGTATATAGTTATATATATATAGTATGTATATATAGTATGTATATAGTTATATATATATATATAGTATGTATATAGTTATATATATATATATATATATGTATATAGTTATATATATATATATATAGTATGTATATAGTTATATATATGTATATATATATGTGTATATAGTTATATATATATATATATAGTATGTATATATAGTAGTGTATATAGTTATATATATATATATAGTATGTATATAGTTATATATATATATATATAGTATGTATATATATATGTATATATAGTATGTATATAGTTATATATATATATGTATATATATAGTATGTATATATAGTATATATATAGTATGTATATAGTTATATATAGTATGTATATATAGTATGTATATATAGTATATATATATAGTATGTATATAGTTATACATATATATGTATATATAGTATATATATAGTTAAATATATATAGTATGTTTATAGTTATATATATATATAGTATGTATATAGTTATATATATATAGTATGTATATATAGTATTTATATATAGTATATATATATAGTATGTGTATATAGTATTATGTATATATAGTATGTATATATAGTATGTATATAGTTATATATGTATATATGTTATAGTTATATATATTTAGTGTATATAGTTATATATATATAGTATATATGTATATAGTAGATATATATAAATATAGGTATAGTATGTATATAGTTTCCATATATATAAACATCTCCAATAAAATTATCTATAATCATATATATATATAAAGTATGTATATATGTTATATATAACTATATATAGTATGTATATAGTCATATATATAAATAGCCTGTATATAGTTATATATATATCATATCCGTATGTATATATTATATATATATATATAGTATGTGTATAGTTATATATATATATACATGTATATAGTTATATATATATATAGTATGTATATAGTTATGGTATATATAGCATAGTATGTATATAGTTATATATATATATAGTATGTGTATAGTTATATATATATATAGTATGTATATATAGTATGTCTATAGTTATATATATATACTAACTATAGTATGTATATAGTTATATATATATATATATAGTATGTATATAGTATTATATATAGTATGTATATAGTTATATATATATATATATATATATGTATATATTGTATGTATATAGTATATATATAGTATAGTAGGTAGTATTTATAGATATTGATATATACTAGGTATGTATATAGTTATAGATAGGACTATGTATATATAGAGATGTATATAGTTATATATATATATATAGTATGTATATAGTTATAGATTGATATATAGTATGTATATTGGTTATATATATATATAGTATGTTATAGTTATATATATATAGGACTATGTATATATAGTATGTATATAGTTATATATATAGATAGATGTATGTAGTTATATATAGAGACATATATAGGACTAGTATGTATATAGTTATATAGACATATAGTATGTATATAGTTATAGATATATATAGTATGTGTATAGTTAGATAGGATAGTATGTATATAGTTATATATATATAGTATGTATATAGTTATATATATATATAGTATGTATATAGTTATATAGTTATATATATATATAGTATGTATATAGTATATGTATATGTATATATAGTATGTATATAGTTATATATATATATATAGTATGTGTATAGTTAGATATATGTATATATAGTATATATATATAGTATGTGTATAGTTATATATATGTATATATAGTATATATATATAGGACTATGTATATAGTTATATATATATATAGTATGTATATAGTTATATATATATATATAGTATGTGTATAGTTATATATATGTATATATAGTATATATATATAGTATGTGTATAGTTATATTTATGTATATATAGTATATATATAGTATGTGTATAGTTATATAGGTATGTATATATAGTATATATATATAGTATGTATATAGTTATATATATATATATAGTATGTATATAGTGTATAGATATATATATAGTATGTATATAGTTATATATATATATATATATATAGAGTATGTATATAGTTATATATATATATATATATAGTATGTATATAGTTATATATATATATATATAGTATGTATATTGAGTAGTTATATATATATATATAGTATGTGTATAGTTATATATATGTATATATAGTATATATATATAGTATGTGTATAGTTATATATATGTATATATAGTATATATATATAGTATGTATATAGTTATATATATATATATAGTATGTATATAGTTATATATATATATATATAGTATGTGTATAGTTATATATATGTATATATAGTATATATATATATGTATGTGTATAGTTATATATATGTATATATAGTATATATATATAGTATGTGTATAGTTATATATATGTATATATAGTATATATATATAGTATGTATATAGTTATATATATATATATAGTATGTATATAGTTATATATATATATAGTATGTATATAGTTATATATATATATAGTATGTATATAGTTATATATATATATATATAGTATGTATATAGTTATATATGTATATAGTATGTATATAGTTATATATATATATATATAGTATGTATATAGTTATATATATATATAGTATGTATATAGTTATATATATATATATATATAGTATGTATATAGTTATATATATATAGATATATACTGAGTATAGTATGTATATAGTTATATATAGATATATATATAGTATGTATATAGTTATATATATATATATAGAGATAGTATGTATATAGTTATATATATATATATAGTATGTATATAGTTATATATATATATATAGTATATATATAGTTATAGTTATATATATATATATATATAGTATGTATATAGTTATATATATATATATAGGGTATTAGTATGTATATAGTTATATATATATATATATATATATAGTATGTATATAGTTATATATATATATATATAGTATGTATATAGTTATATATATATATATATAGTATGTATATAGTTATATATATGTATATATAGTATGTATATATAGTATGTATATAGTTATATATATATATATATAGTATGTGTATATAGTATGTATATATATGCACTCAAGGAGAAAAAGAGAAAAAAGAAATAATAAAAAAATGTTTATTTTCTCTTCTTTAATATATATATATTTTTTCAAATGTATTATTACTTTTAAACTTTTTTTATTTTATTTTTTAAGCCTGTCACATCTGTGAATGTTTTGTTGGTTGATTGAAAAACAAGAAAACTTATTAAAACTTTAAATTGATATTTTTTTTGTAAATAAAAATCCTACAATGTGATTTTCTGGATGTTTTCTTCTCATTTTGTCTGTCATAGTTGAAGTGTACCTATGAAAATTACAGGCCTCTCTCATCTTTTTAAGTGGGAGAACTTGCACAATTGGTGGCTGAGTAAATACTTTTTTGCCCCACTGTATGTAGACAACTACAAATACCTAGGTGTCTGGTTAGACTGTAAACTCTCCTTCCAGACTCACATTAAACATCTCCAATCCAAAATTAAATCTAGAATTGGCTTCCTATTTCGCAACAAAGGATCCTTCACTCATGCTGCCAAACATGCCTTCGTAAAACTGACCATCCTACCGATCCTTGACTTCGGTGATGTCATTTATAAAATAGCCTCCAACACTCTACTCTCCAAACTGGATGCAGTCTATCACAGTGCCATCCGTTTTGTCACCAAATTCCCATATACTACCCACCACTGCGACCTGTATGCTCTCGTTGGCTGGCCCTCGCTTCATACTCGTCGCCAAACCCACTGGCTCCAGGTCAACTACAAGTCTCTGCAAGGTAAAGGCCCGCCTTATCTCAGCTCACTGGCCACCAGAGCAGCACCCACTCGTAGCACGCTCTCCAGCAGGTATATCTCACTGGTCACCATAGCAGCACCCACTCGTAGCACGCTCTCCAGCAGGTATATCTCACTGGTCACCATAGCAGCACCCACTCGTAGCACGCTCTCCAGCAGGTATATCTCACTGGTCATCCCCAAAGCCAATCCTTCTTTTGGTTGTCTTTCCTTCCAGGTCTCTGCTGCCAATGACTGGAACTAACTGCAAAAATCACTGAAGCTGGAGACTCTTACCTCACTAACTTCAGTTGTTAGTTGTGGTAGTTGTGTTTGGTGTAGAGATTGAGACCGGACTAGGTGTGTTTGGTGTAGAGATTGAGACAGGACTCGGTGTGTTTGGTGGGGAGATTGAGACAGGACTAGGTGTGTTTGGTGTAGAGATTGAGACAGGACTAGGTGTGTTTGGTTGAGATATTGAGACAGGACTAGGTGTGTTTGGTGGAGAGATTGAGACAGGACTAGGTGTGTTTGGTGTAGAGACTGAGACAGGACCAGTTGTGTTTGGTGGAGAGATTGAGACAGGACCAGTTGTGTTTGGTGGAGAGATTGAGACAGGACTAGGTGTGTTTGGTGTAGAGACAGAGACAGGACTAGGTGTGTTTGGTGTAGAGACTGAGACAGGACTAGGCGTGTTTGGTGTAGAGACTGAGACAGGACTAGGCGTGTTTGGTGTAGAGATTGAGACAGGACTAGGTGTGTTTGGTGTAGAGACAGAGACAGGACTAGACGTGTTTGGTGTAGAGATTGAGACAGGACTAGGTGTGTTTGGTGTAGAGACAGAGACAGGACTAGGTGTGTTTGGTGTAGAGATTGAGACAGGACTAGGTGTGTTTGGTGTAGAGACAGAGACAGGACTAGGTGTGTTTAGTGTAGAGACAGAGACAGGACTAGGCGTGTTTGGTGTAGAGATTGAGACAGGACTAGGTGTGTTTGGTGTAGAGACAGAGACAGGACTAGGTGTGTTTGGTGTAGAGATTGAGACAGGACCAGGTGTGTTTGGTGTAGAGATTGAGACAGGACTAGGTGTGTTTGGTGTAGAGATTGAGACAGGACTAGGTGTGTTTGGTGTAGAGACAGAGACAGGACTAGGTGTGTTTAGTGTAGAGACAGAGACAGGACTAGGCGTGTTTGGTGTAGAGATTGAGACAGGACTAGGTGTGTTTGGTGTAGAGACAGAGACAGGACTAGGCGTGTTTGGTGTAAGATTGAGACAGGACCAGGTGTGTTTGTTGGTGTAGAGATTGAGACAGGACTAGGTGTGTTTGGTGTAGAGATTGAGACAGGACTAAGTGTGTTTGGTGTAGAGATTGAGACAGGACTAGGCGTGTTTGGTGTAGAGATTGAGACAGGACTAGGTGTGTTTGGTGTAGAGACAGAGACAGGACTAGGTGTGTTTGGTGTAGAGATTGAGACAGGACTAGGTGTGTTTGGTGTAGAGATTGAGACAGGACTCGGTGTGTTTGGTGTAGAGATTGAGACAGGACTAGGTGTGTTAGTTGTGTTTGGTGTAGAGACAGAGACAGGACTAGGCGTGTTTGGTGTAGAGATTGAGACAGGACTAGGTGTGTTTGGTGGAGAGAATGAGACAGGACTAGGTGTGTTTGGTGTAGAGATTGAGACAGGACTAGGTGTGTTAGTTGTGGTTGGTGTAGAGATTGAGACAGGACTAGGTGTGTTTGGTGTAGAGACTGAGACAGGACTAGGTGTGTTAGTTGTGTTTGGTGTAGAGACTGAGACAGGACTAGGTGTGTTTGGTGTAGAGATTGAGACAGGACTAGGTGTGTTAGTTGTGGTTGGTGTAGAGATTGAGACGGGACTAGATGTGTTTGGTGTAGAGATTGAGACAGGACTAGGTGTGTTTGGTGGAGAGAATGAGACAGGACTAGGTGTGTTTGTTGTGTTTGGTGGAGAGATTGAGACAGGACTAGGTGTGTTTGGTGTAGAGATTGAGACAGGACTAGGTGTGTTAATTGTGGTTGGTGTAGAGATTGAGACGGGACTAGGTGTGTTTGGTGTAGAGACTGAGACAGGACTAGGTGTGTTTGGTGTAGAGATTGAGACAGGACTAGGTGTGTTTGGTGGAGAGATTGAGACAGGACTAGGTGTGTTTGGTGGAGAGATTGAGACAGGACTAGGTGTGTTTGGTGTAGAGATTGAGACAGGACTAGGTGTGTTGCTAGGTGCTCACCTCACTGTTACTGTAGCGAGCCAGCTCAGAGATGAACCTCATGTGGTCTTCCCTGATCTGAACCATCTGCTCACAGATATTATACTGAGGACTGCTGCCTGTTGAGGTACATGACCACCTGTGAACGGGGAGGAGAGAGAGAGATGAGACGGGGTGGATGGAGAAGAGAGAGAGAAAGATGAGAAGAGAGATGAGAATGGAGAGAGGAGAGAAGCAAGAGAGAAGAGATGAGGAGTGAGAGAGAAGAGATGAGGATAAAGAGAGGAGAGAGAGATCAAGAGATGAGGATCAGAGAGAGGAGAGAAAGAAATAGAGAAGAGAGATGAGAGGAGGTGGATGGAGAAGAGAGAGGAGAGATGAGGTAGAGGAATAGAGGGATAAGGGTTAGGGATAAGGGTTAGGGTTAGGGTCAGGGTTAGGGTCAGGGTCAGGGGTTAGGGTTAGGGTTAGGGTTAGGGGTTAGGGTTAGGGTCAGGGTCAGGGTTAGGGTTAGGGTTAGGCCTCACCTGTTCTTGTTCTCTTAGGGTTAGGGTTAGCGGTTAGGGTTGGGGTTAGGGGTTAGGGTTAGGCCTCACCTGTTCTTGTTCTCTTAGGGTTAGGGTTAGGGGTTAGGGTTGGGGTTAGGGTTAGGCCTCACCTGTTCTTGTTCTCTTAGGGTTAGGGTTAGGGTTAGGGGTTAGGGTTAGGGTTAGGGGTTAGGGTTAGGGTTAGGGTTAGGGGTTAGGGTTAGGGGTTAGGGGTTAGGGTTAGGGGTAGGGGTTAGGGGTTAGGGTTAGGGTTAGGCCTCACCTGTTCTTGTTCTCTTCAAAGTGTGCGCTGGTCTTGATGTACCTGGACAGCTCAATCTGCATGTCACCAAACAGAGGCACCACCTGCAGTTGCTGTTGGGGACAGATACATGAAGACCAGTCAGTTAGTCAGAGCCATTTCAGATACATGAAGACCAGTCAGTTAGTCAGAGCCATTTCAGATACATGAAGACCAGTCAGTTAGTCAGAGCCATTTCAGATACATGAAGACCAGTCAGTTAGTCAGAGCCATTTCAGACCATCCCAGTCTCAACATTAAACTTTTATTTTAACAGAAAGACGTACAATTCTGCAAAACGATAAACACCCACACACATACAGCATCATCAACATGTCTCAAACTATCACCTTGAAGAACTTGTCAATCTTGATCAGGTTGATCCTCTTCTTAAGGCGTCCATTTTGTAGATGTTGCTGTTAGACCAAACCATCCATCAGGTACAGACCAAACCCCATCACCTAGAGATAACAGACAGGTACAGACCAAACCCCATCACCTAGAGGTAACAGACAGGTACAGACCTAACCCCATCACCTAGAGGTAAGAGACAGGTACAGACCTAACCCCATCACCTAGAGGTAACAGACAGGTACAGACCAAACCCCATCACCTAGAGGTAACAGACAGGTACAGACCTAACCCCATCACCTAGAGGTAAGAGACAGGTACAGACCAAACCCCATCACCTAGAGGTAACAGACAGGTACAGACCTAACCCCATCACCTAGAGATAAGAGACAGGTACAGACCTAACCCCATCACCTAGAGGTAACAGACAGGTACAGACCTAACCCCATCACCTAGAGGTAACAGGCAGGTACAGACTAAACCCCATCACCTAGAGATAACAGACAGGTACAGACCAAACCCCATCACCTAGAGGTAACAGACAGGTACAGACCTAACCCCATCACCTAGAGGTAACAGACAGGTACAGACCTAACCCCATCACCTAGAGGTAACAGACAGGTACAGACCTAACCCCATCACCTAGAGGTAACAGACAGGTACAGACCAAACCCCATCACCTAGAGGTAACAGACAGGTACAGACTAAACCCCATCACCTAGAGGTAACAGACAGGTACAGACACATTGAAGATAAAATTAAATGATGTTATCCAATATAACAAATGGCACCTATTCCCCATAGGCCCTGGTCATAAGTAGTGCACTATATAGGGAATAGGGAGCAGACCCTTCACCTAGAATAACAGACGACCCAACATCACCAGCCAGACGATAGCGTACCTTGAGCAGCATGTGTTTCCCCGTTGGGGGTCAGGTACATCCTGTTCTCATAGTAATCAACACACAGGTTGACTATGTCAGCCAGCAGCTCATCATGGCCGTTAATCACCTCCAACTGCTGCTGCAGGTAGACTGGAGACAGAGATAAGAGACAGAGAGAGACAGAGAGACAGAGACAGAGAGGTACAGACAGAACCGACAGAGAGACAGAGAGAGACAGACCAGACCCCAGACCTAGAGGTAACAGACAGAGAGACCAAACCCCATCACCTAGAGAGTAACAGACAGGTAGAGAGACAGAGAAGAGAACAGACAGAGTAGAGAGTGAGAGATGTTTAAATGACTTCAGTATCATATATTACGTATCTCCATTAGTTTCTGTCAAGGCAGCCAGCTACTCTTCCTGGGGTTTATTATGGATCCCCATTAGTTCCTGCCAAGGCAGCAGCTAGCTCTTCCTGGGGTTTATTATGGATCCCCATTAGTTCCTGTCAAGGCAGCAGCTACTCTTCCTGGGGTTTATTATGGATCCCATTAGTTCCTGTCAAGGCAGAGAGACCAAACCCCATCACCTAGTAGATCTTCCTGGGGTTTAGTATGGATCCCCATTAGTTTCTGCCAAGGCAGCAGCTACTCTTCCTGGGGTTTATTATGGATCCCCATTAGTTCCTGTCAAGGCAGCAGCTACTCTTCCTGGGGTTTATTATGGATCCCCATTAGTTCCTGCCAAGGCAGCAGCTACTCTTCCTGGGGTTTATTATGGATCCCATTAGTTCCTGTCAAGGCAGCTTTTCACCGCAGATGCGGAAGGGCCATATCGACGGATATCGACGGATATTTTTGTATTACGTTAATTCGATTTCAGAGGGAAAAGAGTTAATGGCCCGTACTGCTCTGTTCTGGGCCAACTGTAATATATCTAATGCCCTCTGTGAAACCATATGACTAGGCAGTAGTCCAGGTGTGACTAGGCAGTAGTCCAGGTGTGACTAGGCAGTAGTCCAGGTGTGACTAGGCAGTAGTCCAGGTGTGACTAGGCAGTAGTCCAGGTGTGACTGGGCAGTAGTCCAGGTGTGACTAGGCAGTAGTCCAGGTGTGACTAGGCAGTAGTCCAGGTGTGACTAGGCAGTAGTCCAGGTGTGACTGGGCAGTAGTCCAGGTGTGACTAGGCAGTAGTCCAGGTGTGACTAGGCAGTAGTCCAGGTGTGACTGGGCAGTAGTCCACTAGGTGTGACTGGGCAGTAGTCCACTAGGTGTGACTGGGCAGTAGTCCACTAGGTGTGACTGGGCAGTAGTCCACTAGGTGTGACTGGGCAGTAGTCCACTAGGTGTGACTGGGCAGTAGTCCACTAGGTGTGACTGGGCATTAGTCCAGGTGTGACTGGGCATTAGTCCAGGTGTGACTGGGCAGTAGTCCAGGTGTGACTAGGCAGTAGTCCAGGTGTGACTGGGCAGTAGTCCACTAGGTGTGACTAGGCAGTAGTCCACTAGGTGTGACTGGGCAGTAGTCCAGGTGTGACTGGGCAGTAGTCCAGGTGTGACTAGGCAGTAGTCCAGGTGTGACTGAGTGTGACTAGGCAGTAGTCCAGGTGTGACTAGTCAGTAGTCCAGGTGTGACTAGGCAGTAGTCCAGGTGTGACTGGGCAGTAGTCCAGGTGTGACTAGGCAGTAGTCCAGGTGTGACTGGGCAGTAGTCCAGGTGTGACTAGGCAGTAGTCCAGGTGTGACTGGGCAGTAGTCCAGGTGTGACTGGGCAGTAGTCCAGGTGTGACTAGGCAGTAGTCCAGGTGTGACTGGGCAGTAGTCCAGGTGTGACTAGGCAGTAGTCCACTAGGTGTGACTAGGCAGTAGTCCACCAGGTGTGACTAGGCAGTAGTCCAGGTGTGACTGGGCAGTAGTCCAGGTGTGACTAGGCAGTAGTCCAGGTGTGACTAGGCAGTAGTCCAGGTGTGACTGGGCAGTAGTCCAGGTGTGACTGGGCAGTAGTCCAGGTGTGACTGGGCAGTAGTCCAGGTGTGACTAGGCAGTAGTCCAGGTGTGACTAGGCAGTAGTCCAGGTGTGACTGGGCAGTAGTCCAGGTGTGACTGGGCAGTAGTCCAGGTGTGACTAGGCAGTAGTCCAGGTGTGACTAGGCAGTAGTCCAGGTGTGACTGGGCAGTAGTCCAGGTGTGACTGGGCAGTAGTCCAGGTGTGACTGAGCAGTAGTCCAGGTGTGACTAGGCAGTAGTCCAGGTGTGACTGGGCAGTAGTCCAGCTGTGACTAGGCAGTAGGATGGAACACACCAGAACGACCAGTCACAGTGTTTCAGTTTCCTCAGTCGAGTTGGAACACACCAGAACGACCAGCCACAGTGTTTCAGTTTCCTCAGTCGAGTTGGAATGGAACACACCAGAACGACCAGCCACAGTGTTTCAGTTTCCTCAGTCGAGTTGGAATGGAACACACCAGAACGACCAGCCACAGTGTTTCAGTTTCCTCAGTCGAGTTGGAATGGAACACACCAGAACGACCAGCCACAGTGTTTCAGTTTCCTCAGTCGAGTTGGAATGGAACACACCAGAATCGACCAGCCACAGTGTTTCAGTTTCCTCAGTCGAGTTGGAATGGAACACACCAGAGTTACGACCAGCCACAGTGTTTCAGTTTCCTCAGTCGAGGATTTGGGATGGAACACACTGGGAGAACCCACTGGGGAGCCAGGCCACAGTGTTTGACCCACACATATATTTGGTCAGAGTGACAACATTTAAAACAACTTCCATATCTTCCTCATATCTTAATCAGATGTCAGTTGGATGGAAATCTCCAAGGATGTAAACTTATTAATTATACCCAACAACAAATATAAACGCAACAAGCAACAATTTCACTGAGTTACAGTTCATATAATGCCAGATCAAACCTCCAAGTTAATTAAACCCAACAACAAATATAAACGCAACAAGCAACAATTTCACTGAGTTACAGTTCATATAATGAAATCAGTCAATTATAATAAATTCATTAGGCCCTAATCTATGGATTTCACATGACTGGGCAGGGGCGCAGACATGGGTGGGCCTGGGAATCTTGGCATAGGCCCACCCACTGGGTGTTACCAGGCCCCTGTGGCATTGTGTTGTGTGACAAAACTGTCACACACATATATTATTATTATTATATTAAAACTGAACATTTAAAAGTGGCCTTTGATTGTACCCAGCACAAAGTGCACCTGTGTAATGATAATGCTGTCTAATCAGCTTCATATGCCACACCTGTCAGGTGGATGGATTATCTTGGCAATGGAGAAATGCTCACTAACAATAAACAAATTTGTGCACAACATTTGAGAGAAATAATCTTTTTGTGCGTATGGAACATTTCTGTGATCTTTTGTTTCAGCTCAGTAAACATGGAACCAACACTTTACATGTTGCGTTTAGATTTGTAATTATTGTTAGCTAAAAAAACAGTAACTTTGGCTTGTGATGTCATGGAGATCAAGAGATCCAATGAAATAATTAAACTGATTTACAAAGAAAGAGAACATGATCTTGTTGAACAGAGTGATCTTGTTGTGGTTGGCCAGGTGTGTGTG